>NC_056721.1:0-43219 GCF_018831695.1 Puntigrus tetrazona | reverse complement strand
GTGAATGCCTGACATGGACAGAGTGCAGATAGAATCCTTTTTGATTTGATGTCAGTGACGAATCACTCAGCAGAGAGAAAAGCAGTGAATATCCTTTGGATCAGAGTCTACCAAAGATCTGACAAAAGTCCTGTACCCAGGACCAGAGCAAAATTTGTGAACAGTCCCAGAACAGCAACTAATAGCTGCGTGTACAGTGCAACTTCGTGAATTATTACATAAGATGTTACAGAGAGCTCAGACTTTCTTTTCATTGCATTATAATCAACACTCATATATAAATATGAGCCACATTAGTGAGCTGGTTTTTAGAAGTGCTGAAACAGTTTCCCCAGACATTGTCCCAATCAATTATGGCATCAAGTTCTCTCTCCCAGAAATTCTCAGCTGGAATGTTTGAATGCTGTCTCGTACCGCCAGGTGATTAATATATTATAGTCACAGGTACCTCCCTAAAAGCCATTCTAGAGTCTATCCAGTTTATCATAGGATGAGAAAATATATTATTCTACCAGGGCACTCTGTAAGCTTTCAATTGAGATCTTATTGTTTAAAGGAGAAATGTATGTATGTTGAAGTGTTTTGGCTCTGTACACTTAGGAATGTTTCTGGAGTTTTTTAAATACAATTTAGTAATAAATGAATGTCTCTACATGTGTGTGTGTGTGTGTTTTTTTATCCACTGCATTCTAGGGAGGATTCACTTATTTCCATCAGTTTCTAATAATTCTTAATTCCTTACAATTTAAGCAAATAGTAAATGATTGCTGTTTCAGGTGCACTGATTTTTCCCAGTCTTCCTTCCTTTTTACAGATGGAAGCAAGAAAATAACTGCCACTTCACCGTCCCATCCTAATCAGAATACAGTATACAGTTAAACCCCTTAACATAATAAACAAATAAAAAGCAGACATTTATACTTACCATAAATAGAGACTGCGTTTCATTCTGGTGATGACCCACTACTGAAACAATAAAACATACATATACTTATTTTTATAATACACTCTACCTTCTAACTGCTGTAAAAAAACCCCGTAAAAATACAGTAAAAGCGTGTTTAACTGAAGGAATTTTCCGTATGTTTAGTTTACAGGTGTTTTTCGTAATTTTAACGGCGCACATTACATTGTCAGGTGCAAGATTCCCTTCTAACGTGTGAGGAAGCGGTTTGAGTGAGAAACAAACTCGATTAATACACAAAATTACTTTATGCCGTTTCCGAAGAAGGATTAGTTAACGCTACTGAGGAATTAAAATGTAAGTTTGGGATTTAGTTTTTTATTCTTTGCAATCTTTAGTAATGCCAATGTTGTATTTAGGTGCTATCTCTTATTAGTTTGTTGAGACCACGTTGAGTGTAATTTAACTTTACTGTTTTGCATGTTCTCACTGCTTGACCACAATTATTTGATTCCAGTTTCGATTTGATTGTTATTTGTGAATATATGTGACTGTGCCCTTATATATTTCGGTGTTTTATTCAGACTAATTTATTGTGGGTGCAAAGGGAAATTTCTGCACACCAATCGCGTGCGGGAGAAGCAAACATCATCAGCACCACAGATTACTTCATCCGGAGGATTACTTGCAGCCCTGAGGAGGTAAAATATTAGAGGAGCACCTTTTCAGCAACACTATTGCCTGTTTTTGCTCTATTTCGTAAACAAAAAACATTACAAGCCCAGCCACAGCTTGCTGTTTTCCTTCTAAATAGATCCACATTTTAAATGAATCAGTTCCAGTCGTTATGGCTGCGCTTATTACTTGACGACTTACTGCCACCTACAGACAGATTAATTTTTATTTTATATGAAAACATGTAAAATTAGGCCTTTATAAATATGCAGATTTAAGTATGTAAAAGCTGATTGAGCACTGAATATATTGCTTCAGAATAAATTTACACCATAAAATCTAGATGATGCTAAATTTCTCCAGTTTTTACAATTTTTTTCACAGTTCAGAACATATCTTTACGGATAAAGGCTGATGGAATCCTACACCACAACATGAAAAAAATTGCATGAATGAACATTACAAATAAAAATAAAAACTATGATAAAACACCAGTGCAATACTACACCAACCAAAAAAAATCCGTAAAAAAAACCAGAGAATTTGCTGGCGAAAGAGTACAGGTCACTTTGCGGTAAAGTGTGGCGACAGACCAATGGGCCGGAGGCAGTGGAGCCTGGTGGGACTGGTGGACTGGCGCAGCACGGTGGAGGAGGGAGCTAGGAGCCTAAAAAGAAGCCGACGGGTCACCACGAAGTTTATGTGGGAGTCCAGGACTCGGAGGCGTGGCGATGAAGCGTAGGGATCCTTCATCCAAGGGCGTGCTTATAGAGACTGAAGCGCTCCAGATGGTGGGCAGAGGATGAGTGCAGGCCATGCTGGGATCCATCGGCGGCGTGGGTGGTGCTGGGTCAGGAGGGTGTGGATAATCTCTGAGGCTGCGCCCAAGGCGCGGGCACTGGGGCGGCGCCCGGCGAAGCGACCACATATCTTGGGAAGCGGTTCTGGGAAGGTGGCGGCCATCTTGAGAGAGTGGTTCTGGGAAGGCGTCCATCTTGGGCAGTGGCTCGGGAAGGTGGCCATCTTGGCAATGGCTCGTGGAATGCGGCCATCTTGGGGAAGCGTGCTCCGGGAAGGCGGCTGACCATCTTGGTGACTCTGGGAAGCTGCGGGGAAGGCGGCCATCTTGCAGTGGCTTCCGGGGAAGGTGGCCAGCCCGGACAGTGGCTCATGGAAGGGCCATCTTGGGAGCGGCTGACTAAGGGAAAAGCGACCATCTTGGGAGCGCGCTCGGGGAGAAAGGCAGCCACAGCAGGGAGTTGATGCGGTGTCCTTCCCTCCTCAACACCCAGCGTGAGGAAAGCTGACCCCTACAGTCCCTAAACCGAACTCTAGAAACTGAAAAAGTGAAAAGGTGAAAAGCTGCTGGATCCTGGTGTGAGGTTGCATTCTGTCACGAATGAGGGTCTGAGGCGTGCGGATTGTGGGATTTATGTTTTAAAGGATTTATGTTTACAGGTTTTACTCAATAGAAGCACTGTGCCCAGGCCTCATAAAGGCTCTGAGTTTTTCTACTTGATATTATGTGTATGTGCTGTGCAAAATGTTTATGAGGCCCTGCATGAGCCCAAGGGTTGGGACAGTGAATGACAGAAATAAAACAAGAGTTAAGAAAGAAGCAGTACACACACAGTAGTTTCTGTATTAAGGACACTGATCCTGGGAAAGTAGGTGAGGTGTTAGATTATTATATAATAAAAAGCCAATTATTACCCATAGGAAGCATAGAAAAGTTAGACATACAAACACCCCAATAACCTGATGGTGCAGACTGTTTGGTCATAATCCAAATTATGAAAGTGTAATTGGACTAGGGTAAAATATAAACTGATGACTACCTATAAGGAAGTATGGGATAAATTGTGTGAACAAATGTTGGCACAGGCTGAAATTAAAGAAAAACCAAAGGGTGACAAGAAGAATTAGAAAAGGAGCATGGAAGCAATTAGAGATTGTATTAATGGGTGGAACAATTCCACTGAGATCAAAGAGGGAACTATTAAGGGCCATAATGAGAGAAAAAGAAAGAGCAGACAAAGAGCATAAAATGGCGGTACAGAACAGGCAAGCTGCAACATTTTTACTAAAGGAAATTAGAAAAAGAGGTGAAAGAAAGGCCTATCAGACTAGAATATGGAGCAAGAATAAATGGAAGGTTTGTCCTGACAGGAGGAACAGTTGAGAGTAGAACCAAGAGTGAGGAGGCTAGGTTAGAAGAAGAAAGAAGAGTAAGAGAGAGCTAATAAATGAAGAGACTGATAAAAACAACCCATGAGTTCAATCATTAACAGTAGTTAGACAGAGAAATACTTCAGAGAACTCAGGAAGTAGAGGAATTCAGAGCGGCACAGCGTAGGGGCAGCTGACTGGAGAAAGGGAAGAGATTGGGTGTGCATAAGGAGGAGGCAGCATGTGGAAGCAGAGTAGGTAGTCTGTATGGAGAGAAGAATTATATACATGGAGGAGGAAAATGTCAGAATGCTGAGGACAGAACTCGAGAAAGAAGGAAAGGAAATCAGAGGAGAATGTAGGGAAGATTCAGTAGAAAGGAGCTGAAGCCTAGCTAAAGGTCAGGGAGTGAAGAAAAGGATAGTGTAAAAAATCTGCTGGATATGAGCTGGACATAGACTGGGGTTCTAAACAGGCAGCACAGGCCCCACCCAGGGCCTGGTACAGCTACCAGCCCCACAAAGGAGAAGGGAGGTGCCTCAGAGAACCACCTTATTACAAACCTTAAATTTAAAGAAGAAAGACATGGGGTTAGAACAACATACCTGTAACCCAGTATCCACTGTACAGGATAGGAGGACACCAGAATCCAGAGTATAGACCATGAGGAAATGCAGACATGAATGCAGTACTGCAGAAATTGCCAGATCTAACTAAGGGAGGAATGAGATGGTTAAATAAACTCACCACATTAACCCGCTTGTGTAATGAACTAGCAGTTGGGGACTTTAGGGCCCCTAATGGGACATCTGCTTACCAGAACCCAGATGACTACTCTAGAGGATGAAGCTAGAGTAGAAGACATAGCAAAGAGAAACCACTGTCCAGTAATTACCCAAATAAAGCAGAGGCTCTTACAAACCTCTATCCAACACCAAAAAATGACTTATCAATCTATCAAATTTAAGATAGGAACAGAAGAATCTGCATCAGCACATCTGCATAGGACAGAAGCTGAATGGGAAGAAAGGACAGGGCAGCACCCAGCAGGCAGTAATGAAGGGAGTTCCGAAAAAAGCAAAACAACAAGTAGAAAACAGTCCAGAAAGTAGTGTGGGAGGTGAGTGGAGAGACATGGGCCAGGTATTTCATTTTACTATGTAGACAGCGCCATGGAAAAACAAGAAAGGGATAAAAGAAAAAGAAAAGAATACAAAAGAAGCCCTAGAGAGGAGCTCTACAAATGCCTGTAATGAATCAGGGGATGAAGGGACAGGAAGTGTCACAAGGGCAGCAAACTATCAGCCTCAGGGCCCACGTGATTATCCATATGACTCCACGCTGCCAGACTGGCCACCTTCTGGACATGGGTGGCAAAACCAAAATTATAGGGGAAGTGCGGGAGACCAGGGGAGAGAGCAGGGGTGTTATCTGTGCGGAGCAGGTGATCACTGGAAAAGAGACTGCCCACTGAATAGAGGGGACAACCTCCTGCACGGGGACGGGCTCCTGTTAGAGGAGGGCCTCTGGGAAGAGGAAGAGGTGTCCCCAGAAATGTCCCGTGGTCTACCTACCAACAGGTGCCCAGACAAAGCCCAGTCTGGGGCCAGGCAGACCAGGCGGATTATTTGACAAGACCCACAGAGAACCAATAAGGGGGCTGAGGCTGAGCCCCAACTAACTGTACTGGTCAACAGACAGCCAAGTACAGGCCTTAGTGGACACTGGGGCCTCCTTCTCTACCATCAGGCTGGAATGGTTGAGAAAGGGACGCACTCTCTTGTGTGAAGTACAGGAAGTCAAAGGGTTCTCTGGGAAATTGTAGCCTGGCCAAAATACAAACCTCTGTCTGTAGAAGTAGCAGGTCAAAGGTCATGCACCCTTTCCTATGCTCTGCCAGTGTGCCCTCTGCTCTCCTCGGACCTTGAGACCTGTTAGTAAAATTGGGGTGAAAATTCTGTGTAGCCCAGAGGCATCATTTAACTTTTCCAAATGGAAAAACACAAAACTGCTCCATTAAGGGTGGTCTAGTACCTGCAGCTGGTCAATGGGTATTAACTACAGCAGTGGGGGGTGGACATTTATTGGGTCAGAGTGCTGCATCCAGAGTGCTGCAAACCAACTTTAGGCAGCTGATAAACCAGAGACCAGACCTGTTGAGACACTTCCTGCCAGTTTCTGACCCATTACACTGTACTCTATACTATGACAAAAGCAATGATGAGGTTTATGGGGACATGGCAAGGCTGCTGCTCTACAAACCCCAGACTATGGCCAACCTTTCCATTTAGATGCTTGACAACCACGGGCAAAACTGGGAATGGTGTGCTATACCCAGAAAGTGTTGAGTTATGTGAGTGCTCCATTGGGCGTGGTGGAACAGAAACAAGCCCTTGTGCTCAATTGGCTGCTGAGGCGTAGCTAAAATGATCGAAAAAAAACAATCATGTGGTAATGGGACACCAATTGATAATTCTATCAAAAGCAATGATGAGGTTTATGCAACAGAGTTTAGCCAATATGTAGATCAAAAATATACCAACCTGAAAGGCTCAGTCATCGACATTGGAAAGGAAGGGGTAGCTGTGTGGAATAAGGTTAAGTGAGGAACAATGGTTTGAAATAGAAAACTGTCTCTATACCTACATCTCTGCCATAATGATCAGTAAACACCATGGAGCCAAGGCCTTAGGCCCATGGTAAAAAGACTAAAAGATGCTAGCCAACCTGCCAGAAAAGTTATGGTCAACAGGAGGAGTGAGGATGTAGTTATTGTGATATTCAGCCAGTGTCTTTTGAAATAGACAAAACAACAGTGGTAAAGGAGAAACAGTATAGAAATACTTGTGAGGCCATGACTGTATTGCCCCACCATTCAGAGTCTATTGAACAAGGGGAGTGCTGTGTGAGACCACCTCTGGGTGGAACACCCCAATACTGCCTGTCATTAAACACTCCACAGGGAAATATAGAACGGTCCATGACCTGAGAAAATAAATGAGAGGTTCTGACTACACCACTGCCCACTCCAAATCCTTACACCATTTTAACCAGATTTGACCCTCAGAACACACCCACTTCTCCTGTATAGATCTGGCAAATGCATTTTTCTGTATACCTTTAGCAGAGCAGAGTAGGGACGTGTTTGCCTTCACATACAACGGCCGGAAGTACACTTACACCAGATTACCACAAGGCTTCACTTTGAGCCCTGGCATTTTCAACCAAGAGCTAAGAAAGCTGCTGGACAATCTGACAGTCGATACCAACACAATTGTGGTTCAATATGGGATGATTTGCTCATTGCATCTACATCTGCTGCCACCTGTCTGATAGACACAGAGTGCTGTCTACTTCTGGCTGAGGTAGGGTTGAAGGCAAGCAAACAAAAGTTGCAAGTCTGCAGGCCAGAGGTCACTTTTCTAGGACGATTAGTGGGTCGGCAGGAAACCTCTATGACAAATGACACCAAACAAGCCATACTAAACCACCCAAAACCCAAACATGTGAAAGATATGTTGTCTTTTCTGGAGCCTAATAGGTTACAGCAGACAGTATATTGTGAATTACACTGAAATAACAGCTTTTCTGAGAGCTTTAGTGAAGGAAATTGGAATGAAAAACAGTAAGGGTGTGAATTGAATTGGACAACAGAGGCTGAACAGGCCTTCATTACCCTAAAAGGGGACATGGCAAAGGCTGCTGCTCTACAAACCCCAGACTATGGCCAACCTTTCCATTTAGATGTGACAACCACGGGCAAAACTGTGAGTGGTGTGCTATACCAGAAAGTGTTGAGTTATGTGAGTGCTCCATTGGACGTGGTGGAACAGAAACAAGCCCCTTGTGCTCAATTCGCTGCTGGCGTAGCTAAAATGATCGAAAAAAAACAATCATGTGGTAATGGGACACCAATTGATAATTCTATCAAACCACTCACTGGTAGCATTCATTACCTCCTCCTCGTTCACATTCTCTGCACAAAGGCAAAACAAATTGATCAAAATATTGACTGCACCAAACATTGTACATGAACACAAGGGCATAAATATGGCAGAATTAGTGGTGGATGGAGAGCCCCACATGTGTGAGGAAAGGGTAGAAAAAGACAGCAAGATCAGGGAGGGTATGAGTAGCAGGCCACTGTCATCACCAGACGTGACCTTGTTTTGTGATGGATGTTGTTTCAGAAATGATCAGGGTACTCTTTCTGCTGGGTATGCAGTGGTGTCCAGTGTAGGGAGGAGATGACCTGACAGTAACAGTCTAACAGAAGTTGTCAACTAAACCATCAGCTCAAAGAGCTGAATTATTAACTTTAACATCAGCATTGCAAAAGGGAAGTGGTAAAGGGTGAACATATATTCAGATTCTGCCTATTCAGTAGGGGCAGCTACAGTTGAGCTGCAAGGGTGGGCCAAAAGTGGGATTTGTGACATCAACAGGGAAGCCAATCAAACATGCAGAAGAAGCCTCTCAACTGCTAGAAGCTATAGTACTACCAAAGGAGGTGGCCATAGTAAAGTGCTCAGCACACACTTATGGCACAGATTTTGTATCTGTAGGAAATGCAGCCTCAGACAAAGCAGCAAAGCAGGCAGCTGGCTACGTGCCATTACAGATGATGGTCAGAGCACAAGATGAGGTGTTGAATTTAGACCCAGCCTTAACAGAAGAGTTCATAATTAGAGAGCAAGCTGCATCCTCCCCCAGAAGAACAAACTACCTGGTTACCAAAGGGGGACAAAAACAGCCTTGGGACTGTGGAGAGGTCCAGAAGGAAGCCCTGTGTTGCCAGCTAGAGTCGCTGTCTCACTAGCACATAGTAATTCAAAAGATATGACCAAAAAGGTTAAAGGGGGTGGTGGCATCCGTTTCTACCACACATGATCAGTAACACTATTGCTGAATGTCAGACCTGCAGTGAATATAATGTCAAGCCCACCACACATCCATTGCCTGGCCACTTCCCCGCGGATAGAGGCCCTGGGTACATGACTGTGATTGACTGCACAGACTTGATAAATCCTGTCCACAAAAGAGATACTTACTGGTCATGGTGGATAGTTTCACAGGATGGCCCAAAGCTTACTCATGTGCCAGGGAGGATGCAATGTCAGTGATAAAATGCCTCATCAATCACTACATACCTACACATGGGTTCCCCAAAGTCATAAGGTCAGACAATGGTACACACTTTAAAAATTAGCATCTGAACCAAGTAGAGTCAGCTCTAGGATTGAAGCACTCATATGGAGCAGTCTACCATCCTCAAAGCCAAGGTAAAGTTGAGCGACTGAACCAGACCCTAAAAACAAAACAGCCAAAATCTGTACAAGCACTTCTCTGAATTGGGTAGAAGCATCACCAATAGCCTTAATGTCTGTGAGATGTTCAAAAAACAGAACCACTGGATTTACTCCTTTTGAATTATCCACTGGACGCCAATTTCCTGGCCCCTGGGCCCCAATGCCTGGGGATGGGTACACTGATACACCTAAGGCCTACCAACAAAAAGTAAGAGCTGTTATTAACACATTTTCCCCACAGAAGTTTTGGCCTGAAATAGAGCAACAGGAATTGGACACGAAAAGAGGACCTGACGAGCAGTGGGTGAGGCTGAAACAAATGAAACGAAAATGGTCTGCCTCCCAGGTGGTCAGAGCCCATGAAAATAACTGCGCGAACCTCGCTTTTTCGTTACAGTTGGCTGGAAAAGGTAACACATGGTTTCACCTGTCTGCTTGCTGTTTCTGTTCTGCCCCTAGCAGGCCTCTGACAACAGTTCGAGCTGACCTTCGAGAAGGTCAGAGAGAGAGAGAGAAGAAGGCAGGAGACGGGAAACAGCAACAGGCCAACCCGAGAAGGAGACAAACAACAAGACACTGAGGAAATCAGCCTCCAACTACCACAACTGAAACATAAGAATTTTTAAAGTAGTATTATTAAGGCAAGGGATTTACTAGAAATCCCAGAACACATTCCAATCACACATTGTATTGGAGCAGACTACGGGCTAGAGGGCGGGTAGCAAAACAAATCAGAGAAAAACACGATTGTGGAACAATTGAACAAAACCATATCGGAGCCAGGAGACTGTGTGTGAAGACAATACACGGGAAAAAGTTATATACCATTTGGTAACTAAGTGGTGGAGCAGGACCTGCCCACCTATGAAAACTTAGAAAAGAGTCTAAAAGCACTAAAACAAAAGTGTCAGGAAGACCAAGTGCCGGTATTAGCTGCCCCAAAAATAAGTTGTGGACTCGACCAATTGGAATTTAACAAGGTAAGGCAGATTTTAGAGAAGGTATTTTGCAACAGTGACGTTCAGATAATAGCAAAACTAAACTAACTAAACTAACTCTGGTAAGGGAAAAGGAAAAGATGGCCTGTGGAATTTGACCTATGCCAGGTGATTCACTGTGAGGAAGAAGTGGAGCAAAGGTTGTGATCTCTTTCAAAGAGATCAAGAGAGAAATTGTGGGATTTACGTTTTAAAGGATTTATGTTTTACAGGTTTTACTCAATAGAAGCACTGTGCCCAGGCCTCATAAAGGCTCTGAGTGGAGATTGCTGAGCCCATCTACTGGTCGAGAAGAAACAACTGCACCTAGTTCTGTGAAGGACACCCTGAGTGGGAGGAAGACGCAAGCACAAGGATATAAATATTGTGTGAAATGTAGTGTGATCATACAGGACTGCCCTGCATGCCTTTAATGCTGTTGTTATGTATCCTGAGCTCAGTCTCAATTATTCGGACTTTATTAAACTAATTAAGATAGTAAATTTAAAAGTAAATCTCATCATTGACAGACCTGAACCTGGGAGGAAACAACGAAGATTTTCCCAACAGGATCAATTGCAGGCTTTATTAAGCGAAGGCATGGTCAAAGCAGGCAGGCGTCCAATCGGGGCAAACAGGAGTATCAGAGGCAAGGCAATAACAAAATCCAAAAACAGGCAAAGGTCAGGTCAGGCAGCAAACAATCAGAACAACAGAAGACAGGCAGGGTCAAAACCAAGGAATCTAAGACTAAGGAAACTCGGGAAACAACAATCTAACAGTAATACAGGCGAACAATGCAACCTGCAGGTGAGGGCCTGCTACAACATTTATAGTGTTCTAACAGTAGCAGCAGTAGCAGCAGAGTAGCAGAAGTAGCAGCAGAGGGAGTGATCGCAGATCACCCAGAGGTAAGAGCTCCTCTGCTGGCTT
This sequence comes from Puntigrus tetrazona, assembly GCF_018831695.1. NCBI lineage: Eukaryota > Metazoa > Chordata > Actinopteri > Cypriniformes > Cyprinidae > Puntigrus > Puntigrus tetrazona. The sequence continues at coordinate 32,252 of NC_056721.1, read as the reverse complement.
GGTGACATAAACATTAAATGTAATCAATAGCTTTTGTGTTACATATGACATGCACCAAACTGCAATACAATAATTTTAAAAACACCAACATTCAAATAACATTCCTACAAGCAAGTAAGCAACATTAAAACAGTGTGTGTACAATATTAGTGTGGTACCTTCAAAAAGTTAAGCTCTATTAAAAAAACAAAACACAACAACAGGAAAACAAACACAGGACTGCAGATCGTCACATGCACGCATACACACACACAAAACAAAAGTTAACTGCAGAAAGAACAATGTGTATCGTCATTGCAGAAAATGCTTTCAGCGTTGTAACAGCACTTGTGTGTTGAATATTATTGTAGTACTGCCAAAAGTTAAGCTCCATAAGTAAAAAACCAAGCAAAAAAGCAAAACCAACTAAAAAAATTGTGCAGGTTTTTAAAAAAAATCTCATGCACAAATTACTTGTATACGCGTTTCTTTCCTTCTTTGAACAGCAAAGACAATAGTGCATGTATGCAGTATTACCGCTGCACTGTCAAAAACTTTTACATTGTAATAGTTGAACCAGTCAAAACCACTGTGTTACGACCTTAGATGGAATTTTTGTCTAGGAATTTAAAAGGAGTAACATTGAGATGACCAAAGAAGAAGCTTCAGGTAGAAGTGGCAAGAGAAGCGCAAGACATCATATTTAGCACCGCAAAAAGATTTATTGCTCCCAAAACCATGCTTATTTACAACATCTAAGGACACAAGGTAACAAACAACATGAAATTATATACATAATCAAGACAAGCGGAGAGGAACTGAAAGTAGCGCTAAAACAAATCAAAGAAATAAATATAACAAAAAATCCCCACTGTCTCCGCCCAATCCTCTAAATAAGAAAACAATGTGGAAAAGAAATCTTCAGCGCAAATGCGCCTAACTTACTCTAACTACAAAACACAAAAATACACATTTAGCGCACTTCACTATCTAGTGAATCTAATACAGGGAATTAAATCCTCACGTGCAAGATGTGTATGTCACGTGACTTACTAAGCTGTTCCACGTCTCCGTGTCTGTAAGTCAGCAATTAGATCACAAGTTTAAATGGAGCATAAAGCGGCTAAAATAAATAAAGACATGTGTTCGTCATGAACATACATGTCAGAAATAACAGAAGTTTACACCAGTCGTTCCAACAAACCACACTCTAGTCTCAAGCAATAACAGTAGTAGCAACTTAAACCAAAAACAGGCCCCTTCCAGTTGCCGCTTACGACTTTTAAAGGTCTCCAGGCAGATCGCAATTGGCAGAGATCACACGACGTCACAAGTGACCAACGATGATTGACAGCTACACCCAGCCAACAGATTTCCGAGAGTAGGCGGTACCTAGAAAACACTAAAAGTGACAGAACAGAGAGAGAAAAGAAAAAGAACATACACACGAAAACCAGTGTATGGTTCGAACACTCCCCACTTAAGAATTAACTCTTTTGGAAAAACAAAACTTTACACTCTTGAAAGAGCATCCGCCAAGATGTTATCAGCGCCCCTTTGTGTCTTATATCCAAACTATAACTCTGCAGAAAAAGTGACCACCGAGTCAACCTCTGATTATGATTGTACAGCTTTGAAAGAAATATCAAAGGACTGTGATCCGTAAAAACTACCAAAGGTTGCACACTAGATCCAAGATAAACCTCAAAATGTTGTAATGCAAAAATTAAAGCAAGCGTCTCTTTTTCAATGACTGAATAGTTTAACTGATTCTTGTTAAACTTCCTAGAGAAATAACTTACTGGATGAGGTATACCCTGCTTATCATCCTGTAATAAAACAACACCAGCCCCAACATTACTTGCATCCACCTCAAGCTTAAATGGGCGTTCTAAATCAGGAGCCGCAAGAACAGGGGAACTACTTAATAGTGTTTTTACACTCTCAAAAGCGTATTGGCATTCTGCATTCCAAACAAAAGCAAAAGGACTCAGAAGTGACGTTAAAGGACTAACCACAGACGAGAAGTTTCTACAGAAGCTGCGATAATATCCAGTTTTGGTACCAAAATACACGGAGAACTCCATGGACTAGAGCTAGGCTTCGCAAGACCGTTGTTCAGCAAATAATCAACTTCTTGTCGCATAACTGAGCGCTTAACGAATTCACTCTGTATGCATGCTGTCGGATTGGTCTAGCATCTTTAACATCAATATCATGCTGAATGACATTAGTTAACGCAGGTACATCTTTGAACAGACATTTAAATTCAGAAATGAGCCTCACAAGATCACGTTTCTGATCAATAGACAAATTCGTTAAGTGTGAACCAAGATCTTTCAATATTTCAGAATTACATAACCTCACAGTCGACTGAGAAATATTCTGAAACATTACTTCGTCTTCTTCAGCATCGGTAATAGGCTTTTCTGTCACGAGCGCAACAGAAACAACGGCAGGGTCTGAAGTACTGTCATTCACATCAGTTTGTGATCTCGAATGATAAAGCTTCAACATGTTTACATGGCAAACACGAGTTTTTCGTTTTCGGTCAGGAGTACAGATGACATAATTCGTTTCACTCAATTTCTCTTTCACTATATAAGGACCGAAAAATCGAGTTGACAGTGAAGAACCAGAAATAGGCAAGAAAACCAGAACTAAATCACCAGGTTTCAAGGATCGCTTAACAGCTTTTTTGTCAAACTTTCGTTTCATACATTTTTGCGTCTGGGCAAGAAACTCTCTTGCGATCGAGCAAGCTTGTACGCAAACGCTTCCGAAACTTTGTTACGTACTCCAGTACATTCGTTTTCAAACCGTCTTCTTCAGAATCTGGTCTTTTAAAACTTTCAATGGACCACGTACCTGATGTCCGAAAACTAGTTCCGCTGGACTAAAACCAAGCGACTCTTGAATGCTTTCCCTGATAGCGAACATAAGCATAGGAATGCCATCATCCCACTCATTACCAGTCTGCAAACAATATTTTCGCAACATCGACTTTAACGTTTGATGAAAACGCTCCAGGGCACCTTGGCTTTCTGGATGAAATGCAGTGGAAGTACGATGTGTAATTCCTAAAGTCTGCATGACTTGATTAAAAAGCTTAGACATAAAATTGGTGCCTTGATCACTTTGCACCACTTTAGGCAGACCAAATGTCGAAAAAACTTAACTAGTGCCTTGACAACAACAGGTGCAGTGATTTTTCTCAAAGGAATTGCTTCTGGAAATCGAGTGGCTAGACACATCACTGTTAACAGAAATTGATTACCACTTTTTGACTTTTCAACGGTCCTACACAATCAATGAGGACATGTTCGAATGGTTCGCCAAGAACAGGTATTGGTTTTAACGGTGCTGGTGGAACAACCTGATTTGGCTTTCCGCCAATTTGACATACGTCACAAGATCGACAATAGCGCGTTACATCGGTTTTCAGCCCAGGCCAGAAAAAGTGCTTTAAAATCCGGTTATAAGTTTTCCTTATGCCCAAATGACCCGACAGTGGATGATCATGTGCCAAGCATAACACATGTGGGCGATATGGGAGAGGAACAACAATCTGATAAAAAACATCCCATTCGGCTTGGTCAGGTGATGAACACCACTTCGCATCAACAAATCCTTTTCCAAAATATAAGCACTTGATTTCATCTTAACCACATCGTGCGGAATTACAGAATTAAAAAGTGTGATCAAGGTTTCGTCTTTTCTCTGCGCAGTGATTAATTCCTCTCGTGTGATTTTTAAAATCAACGAATTCATGTCATAAGAATTTTTCACCCTTTCTGATTTCTTTTTCTCACATTCCAAATTTTCCTCTCCATCTACGACAGAAGAAAAGAAAGAGTCATTCAAAGCAATCTCTTTCTGTGACTGTGCTTGTAATAACAGCATATGGAGGAAAAACATGAGGATAAGCTTCACCAACCTCATCAAATGCACATTCTGTCGGTTTGTCCAAAACTTCCAATAATGGCATAACTTTCCCTCCAGCTAAATCATTGCCTAGAATTAAATCTACCCTTTCATAGGCAGTGAAGCACAAACTGCAACACGGACAAGTCCAGAACACAAGTCACTTTTCAAATGCAGATTATGCAAGGGCCTTTTTACACATCCCATCTCAATTCCCTGCACTAACACACTGGAGTGACAAGAAGTCTCATCAGAAAATTTCATTGCACTTTCAACAATAAAACTTTGCATAGAACCTGTGTCGCGAAGCATTGTAATTTCTTTTGATCTTTATCACGACCAGTCAAAGAAATTAACCCCTTAAGAATAAAAAGGACGGAACGTCTCATCCACATCATCTTTGGAGTGTACAGCCACAGTCTGGTTACAAGTCTTTACAAAGCCTACTGGTTTAGTTTGATTTTGCCGTTTTCGTTTAAGTCGGGGACAATCCACAACAACGTGCCCTTTCTTGTGACAATAAAAACAGTCACGTTCCTCACTAACTCTTGGTACACTTTTCGAGCGCACGAATTGAGTGTTAGATAAAAATGGAACAGAAGGTGCGTTTTCCACGAGAGTGAACAAAGACATTTTTGTGGGTTAAAATATATTCGTCAGCTAATACAGCTGGCCTGTGACAAAAAATTCACCTTTTGTTCGTTTAGGTAAACAACCACTTTCTCCGGTAAGCAATTCTTGAATTCTTCCAAGAGAACCAGCTCACGCAACGAATTAAAATCTGCCACATTGTTAACTACACACCACTTATCAAAAAACGTGCCCTTCTCTCTAGCAAATTCCACAAAAGTTTGATTAGAAGTTTTCCTGTGCATTCCTGTGAACTTCAGGAACTAATTCATATGCACGAAGTATCGCCAACTTAACTGAAATCATACTTCAAACTTTCTTCAAGTGACAACGTGGAATACACTTCTAAAGCCTTTCCCACAAGTTTACACTGCAATAACAGAGACCAGAATTCAGGTGGCCAATGCAACGAATTCGCGATCCGTTCAAATGCACTAAAATATGAATCAACCTCTGTTTCTCTAAATTGTGGAACAAGAGCAATGTGCTTACTCACGTCAAAATTGGGACTGGGTAAACTCGACACCGAAGAAACATTTGAAGAAGAAACTGGAACTGGCTGATTAGCCTCCACAGGCTCCTTTGAAGCGTCCAACTCGAGCTGGCGCGGCCTCACTTGCGTCTCAGCCTCGATCTCAAGTTTGCGTATCTGCAAGCGTAAGTCAAGTTCAGCCTGGCGGGCATGCTCTTGTGAATCATAATATAGACGTGCCATGCGAACTTTCAGCCGCGCATCGTCTCGCGAACCCACAGAGAGCGGAGAGAACGGTTCAAAAGGTGGCAGTCCAACACCAACATCTGCAACGGTCTCCACCCCTGCATCTGCATCGGTTTGGCCACTAGACACGTTCTTATCTCCCATTCCATCAGAAGCAAACGCCTTAACACCAGGACTTAAATGATCAGCCGACTCCTCCAATTCCATATTTGGCGTGAGAAGCACATTAAGCTCAACTAACTGGTCAATTATCTTTTGCTTAATTTCGACTTTACGATCCTGTTTATTAATTTTCAATTTAAAATGATCAGCCACCAAAATCAAGTCCTGTTTCCGACAAACATTAAGCAGCTTCAACGAGGGACTCTTAACAAATTCTTCTAAACTGAACATTTTTTTTGTTACATGCTCAAAATTGCTACAACTGCTACTTACTACGACAATCTTACCTAAGGTCACACTAACCTACTGCACGGTCAACAAATTCTATTGCCACCACCACAGCGATTTCTTTGGTCATTTTATTTACCGAAGGGTTAAACAATCCGGTAATAACTATCCTGGAAATATTTTAATTCTACCGGAAATATTTAAAAAATATCCCGGACGAGCCCCCAATAAATGTTACGACCTTAGATGGAATTTTTGTCTAGGAATTTAAAAGGAGTAACATTGAGATGACCAAAAGAAGAAGCTTCAGGTAGAAGTGGCAAGAGAAGCATAAGACATCATATTTAGCACCATAAAAAGATTTATTGCTCCCAAAACCATGCTTATTTACAACATCTAAGGACACAAGGTAACAAACAACATGAAATTATATACATAATCAAGACAAGCGGGAGAGGAACTGAAAGTAGCGCTAAAACAAATCAAAGAAATAAATATAACAAAAAGATCCCCACTGTCTCCGCCCAATCCTCTAAATAAGAAAACAATGTGGAAAAGAAATCTTCAGCGCAAATGCGCCCTAACTTACTCTAACTACAAAACACAAAAATACACATTTAGCGCACTTCACTATCTAGTGAATCTAATACAGGGAATTAAATCCTACGTGCAAGATGTGTATGTCACGTGACTTACTAAGCTGTTCCACGTCTCCCGTGTCTGTAAGTCAGCAATTAGATCACAAGTTTAAATGGAGCATAAAGCGGCTAAATAAATAAAGACATGTGTTCGTCATGAACATACATGTCAGAAATAACAGAAGTTTACACCAGTCGTTCCAACAAACCACACTCTAGTCTCGTAAGCAATAACAGTAGTAGCAACTTAAACCAAAAAACAGGCCCCTTCCAGTTGCCGCTTCGACTTTTAAAGATCTCCAGGCAGATCGCAATTGGCAGAGATCACACGCGTCACAAGTGACCAACGATGATTGACAGCTACACCAGCCAACAGATTTCCGAGTAGGCGGAATAAAATGGAATAAAACAGGCTTGTAGGTTTTTAAAATGAGTAAAATTCATATACCAAAAGTATAGAACACTATTAAAAAGTACTTTTACTACTTTTTAAGATTAAATGACAGAATTTTTCCCCTTATCTCAGCAACTTTCTTTAACTTTGCAGGTAAAGAAATGAATGACATAAGTAAAACGCAGACAAGGTTTAGAATTGAGTAAAAAATGTTTTGCCCAATTAAGTTCAATTGGATAAAGTACACATCAAAATGTTCAAATTATTCTAATATTACATTCAGGTGTAAACAACAAACATTTAGTCCAGTTCTAATTTTGTAGTACAAATCTTTTCGTTTGATACAACCCTATAGAATCTTAATTAACCTAATGTAAGACATTTTACATAAAAACGATGCATACATTTAAAGTATATAAAGTACATAAATCTGCATATTTTTTATTTCAATTTACAAAGGCCTAATTTTACAACGCATACATGCGATACTAAAAACATTGTAATCTGACATTTAAAATGATTTAAATAAAAAGTACTGTAAATGTGAAATAGGTAGTAGGTGGCAGTAAGTCTCCTTTAATAAGCGATTCATAGTGATTGAAGTGATTAAGCGGCTGATTCATTCAGAACAGAAAAACAGTGCTGTGGCTGGGTTTGGAATTTTTGTTGTCGAAAGAGCAAAAACAGTGCACTAGACTTCATGCTCTCTGTAGGTGTTTTGAATGCTTTTTGCATTGTGAGGACATAAAAAAAGAGTTTTGTTCTTCTCTTGAAAATGTATATTGAAGAATGTGTGTAACCAAACAGTTGCATGCAAAGGAAAGACACTTTCAAATATCAAAACACACCATTAAAATATCTTTTGCAGTACTGGATTGGAACAACATGAATGACAAACATCTAACTTTTGGGTGAAACATGACAATGTTTGAGCACGGATTAAATGGTCAATTGCCATGCTTAATGATTAAGATTTAACCCTGGAGCAAGATTTAATATCTTTCACAATACAACAGCATACGCTATAACAGGGGCCGGAGCTCACTGATCCAACCAATCAAGTCCTTCAGGCCTATTTGAAAACAACATGGCATGTATGCTGAAGCAGGGTTGGAATAAAACTCTGCAGGGCGCTGCAGCCCTCCAGGTGCTAAGTTTGTTACCCTTTCTCTATTCTCAACATTGCATGCATGGCTTACCTCTGAATAAATTCGAGAGAAAGTGCCATCTCTTTCGGGTATTTGATATTCAAAACATAAAACAAAGAGAATGTGTAGCTTAGGGCCACAATGGGAGAGAGGATGTGGTCGTTGATAATTTCCTGATCCACAGAAATCTTAAATCGTCCATCACCTTAAACAAATAGCAAACAGATATTTAAAATAAAAAAATATAAAAGGCTACTTAAACTAAGTTTGACTTTTTCTTTGTTTGTTTTAAGTCATCTGTATGTAATTTAACCTTTAAAATCCACATTTAACAAATGAAATTAAGGATTTATTTGTTGTCAATAGCAAACAAATAATAATATACAAAATACAAACCCATGACCAGAATACAGGGGTGCTCAGGATTCCCTGTCCAGCTGCAATCAAGTCCTGTCATTGGTAGGGGAGGAAAACTCTATGAATGTCATGAACCATTTTCAATGTTTCCTTTCACATACTTATGATAAATGACTAGTAACCTAAATAATATTTTACCCAAAATGTTTATCCATTTATTAATTTTGTTGTCTGTGTTTTTCACTTTTGAAAAGATTACTCTCTGACTTGTGCATATATATATATATATATATATATATATATATATATATATATATATATATATATATATATATATATATATATAGTACAATAAGCATAATGGCTATAACCTAAATTTTCATTACATCAAATGTGTCCAGCTACTCAGTCAGACCAGTCAATAAACTAATGTGAAGATAGTGTTGTTTATAGTACAGACTTTTGTACCAGTCAGTACAGAGAAAATGAGCGCAGTTGAGCCAATTCTTAAACACTCTTGATTGGCCATCATATACATGCGTTTAACAGATATGACTGTGATTGGCCACAATGACCATTGCTTCATGTTCTTCACTGATCTCTCAGATCTGTCTATGTGCAAATATATTAGGGATCAACAAACAACTTCTATCAATTTACATTCAACCGTTTCCATGTGCTTCTGTGTGAGTGCTCAGTGATGATCGTTGTGACCATAGTCATAAATGTTACAGAGAGGCATGGAAAACAATTAACCATTGCTAATGGTTGTCTGTTACATTACAGTACATAAAATTTCACGGCTCCCTAATGTGAATTTACAAACAGTACCCAATAATATAACTGACAAAGTAGGCTCTCTCGTTTGTACTTTTAACAACAGCATGGGGAGATGGTAAATACATTTATTAATACAGAACATAATAGATTATCTGTGGTTTCTAAACATTAAATAACAGTTAAAACAAACAAAACTTACTTCATTTTGACAGTAAAGATGTTCAGGAGTTTTCCTTTGGCAACACCAGAGATCAGCTGGACTGGATCGCAGTGTTCAATCTTCATCCCTTTTGAATTAAGGAAGTCTTTCAGGTTTTTCCTTTTTGGATAATTCCTCGGCCAGCTTCATTTGCACCGAAAGCCAAGGAGGGTACATGTGTGATCAAACAGGTGATCAGCTTCGAAAAGGAAAGGCCACTCTTCCAGTAATGCATTTACAGTGCTTCCTTTGTTGATGGTTGCACGTTGGATGCTATATGTTTCACCCATCAATTTTTGAACGCAGGACTCCTGAAGATCATGGGTTATGAAGGCCCTTTAATCGATCTTGTTTAGATTTTGGTTCATCTGGACCCTCAATAGCAGGCTGCCATTCCATACATCCATAGCGATCTGAATGTGTGAACTTTCTGCTCACTGCATCTTCATCCTCTGATGGGTGCTTTAATCTGAAGGATAAGGGTCCCTGAATATTTTCAACTCGGTTTTCTAGCTGTATAAGGAGAGCATCATATCCTGTTCCAACAACTTTTGTTCCACTGAGCTCTCTGTCTTGAAAAGAACAGGGATATTTATCTACAATCTGCTTTGCAACGTACATAGCTTTGCTCTTCCTTTGTTTGGAAGTTACACTCAAGGTCTTTGGGTTTCTAGAGACCCCAGGCAACAAAATTTTATTTTTTTATTTAGTAAAATAATAATAATAATAAAAAAAATAAAATAAAAAAACTGTCTATAAACTCCACATGCACTATGCAGCTTTTTACATAATTACATTTATAAAAAGACCCATGTTTTACATTTTATTCATGAGGATTTTTGGAAAATGCAGCTTTAAAAGTAAAAATAACTAGATGGTTGAAAAGCTCTACTATTTACTATTTGACCAACCAGTTTTTTTTTCAATCTGCATATTACGAAATTAGAATTGTAACAGAAATTTAGTAGTTTAGCATATTTTGTAGTTTTTTTTTTTTTTTTAGTATTAATACATTGTGATTAGAATCAAACCAGAAGATGTCACAAATATAAAAGTTGGAGTCTTTAGAACTGATCTATTTCAATCATCTGTTTTTCATCATTTACCAAATTTAAATCTACATTTCAGTTACTAATTGCAAGAGAACAAAAATTAACAGTTACACAATTGGCATGAACATCGAGCCTTGAACATCGAGCCTGACTTTCAATCCATATTCCAATTTTTTTTTTCTTCTAGATCTAGAAAGTGTTGACGTCTCTACAGAGTCTCATGCCATTTGGACAAAAGCACAGTAGACCACATAAAATTGTTAAGAGGACGAACAAAGCTTTTATGTGTTTAAGACGACATGGGTCTCAAGTGATTAATGACTTTATTTTCTCTAATCAAATTTACACATTAAACTTTGACATTTAGTAATTAACAACAACAACTAATATGCTAACATTCAATTCAAGTTTCAATTCAATTCAAGTTTATTTGTATAGCACATTTTACAATGGCTATTGTTCCAAAGCAGCTTCACAAAAGCAAATTATTACATAACAAAAGCAAATCACTACACAGCAGGATGCATTACAATACAGCAGGATGAACTACAATGCAGAAAGTTCAAGATAGAATTAGTCCAGACAGAAGGTTGAGTTTTCCTCGACGTCATCGCAGGAAGGTCATCTCCTCACTGGGTCCACTGGAGAGGCTCGGTAACTAGATGCCTCGGGATGTGCATCCCGAGGTGGAGACAAAAGGATAATTAGCGTAGCGACCATTCATACTATTTTGAATCACGATGTACTGTAGCATAGGTTTATGTGAATCTTTATGAGTATGCTTTGCTAAAAAGATATGTCTTTAGCCTAGACTTAAACTGAGAGAGTGTGTCTGATCCCGAACATTAGCAGGAAGGTTATTCCAGAGTTTGGGTGCCAAATATGAAAACGCTCGACCACCTTTAGTAGACTTTGCTATACGAGAAACTACCAGGAGCCCTGAGTTTTGAGATCTTAAAGAGCGTGACGGGTTGTAGCGAGACAGAAGGCTGGTTAGATAAATGGGGGCTAAACCATTTAGAGCCTTGTAGGTCAGTAACAGTACTTTAAAATCAATCCGAAATTAACAGGCAGCCAGTGCAGGAGGATAAAACTGGGGTTATATGATCGTATTTCCTTGTCCTGGTAAGAACTTGAGCGGCTGCGTTCTGCACTAACTGAAGCTTGTTTATTGAAGATGCTGGACAACCAGCGAGCAGCGCATTACAGTAATCCAGTCTAGATGTCATGAACGCGTGAACTAGCTTTTCTGCATCTGAGAAAGAGAGCATGTGTCTGAGTTTAGCAATATTTCTAAGATGAAAGTAGGCAGATTTTGTAACATGAGTGATATGGTGTTGAAGGACAGGTTGCTGTCCAATATCACACCCAAGTCTTTAACTGTCGGAGTAACGTTTATATCACATCCAGCTAATTGTAGTTTGAGCTCAGAAATTTGCTGTAAACATGAATTTGGTCCGATAAGAAGCACCTCTGTTTTATTAGAGTTTAATAGAAGAAAATTTCTAGTCATCCAGTCTTTTATGTCTTTATAACACTCTGTTAATTTAGACATTTCTGATAACTTATCAGGCTTAGATGAAATGTATAGCTGTGTGTCATCTGCATAACAGTGGAAATTAACCCTGTGCTTTCTAATAATGTTCCCCAGGGGCAGCATGTATATAGAGAACAGTAAGGGGCCTAAAACTTATCCTTGAGGCACACCACACTTTACAGGCATTATCCTAGAGCGGTCTCTGTTTATATCTACAAATTGATAACGGTCTGATAGGTATGATTTAAACCACTTTAAAGCCTGTCCCTGTACACCAGCGGTGTTTAAACGCTCAAGGAGAATATTATGATCTATGGTGTCAAATGCAGCAGTGAGATCCAATAAAACTAGTAGCGAGACGCAGCCTCGGTCGTAGGATAAGAGCAGGTCATTAGTGATTTTAACTAATGCGGTTTCTGTGCTATGGTGCGGTCTAAAACCTGACTGAAACTCCTCATAGACGTCATTTATCTTTAAGAAGGAGCATAACTGTGCTGACACAACTTTTTCTAATATTTTTGATATAAATGGGAGATTTGATATCGGTCTGTAGTTAGATAGTTCATTAGGATCAAGTTGTGGTTTTTTGATCATAGGCTTAATAATTGCTAATTTGAATGGGTTGGGTACGTGACCTAATGATAGGGAGGAGTTAATAATATTTAGAAGAGGTTCACCAGCGGCTGGTAATATATCTTTCAGAAATTTAGTTGGAATAGGATCTAATACACATGTGGCAGATTTAGACTTAGCGATTAGTTTATTTAACTCTTCCTGTCCTATGGTTGCAAAACACTGTAACTGAATTTGCTGGGTACTGAGTAAGGCTGGACTAAAGGACAAAGTTAAGGGTTGATTTTCTGTTATTTTAAGTCTGATATTATCCATTTTATTAGTGAAGAATTGTATGAAGTCATTGCTACTTAACTGAGAGGGTGTGCAGCGTTCTATTGCTGACCGATCATTTGTTAATCTAGCCACTGTGCTAAATAAAAATCTAGGATTGTTTTGGTTGCTTTCAATGAGTTTACGGAGGTGCTCGGCTCTGGCTGCTTTTAGTGACTGTCTATAAGTGCACATAATGTCCTTGTAGGCAATTCTAAAAACCTCTAGTTTAGTCTTTCTCCACTTACGTTCTACTGAACGAGTAGCTGTTTTTAGAGCGTGTGTATGACTATTGTACCATGGTACACTTTTATTCTCTCTAATCTTTTTTAACTTGATGGGAGCGACAGTATCTAATGTGCGAGTGAAGATTCTGCACATACTGCTGGTCATTTGCTCAAGATCATCTGCTTTCTCAGGTTTGCGGAGCAGGTCAGATAGATCTGGTAGGTTGTTTGTGAATTTATCTACAGTGGTTGGGATAATGGTTCTACCCAGTTGGTAACAAGGTGCGGCTCGGTTAATCTCACTTACAGAGAGTTTATAAGATATAAGGAAATGATCAGTGATATCGTCACTTAGAGGTAAGATATCTAGGTCTAAAACATCGATGCCATGCGAAATAATGAAATCTAATGTATGCTTACAGCAGTGAGTTGGGCCGATTACATTTTGCTTTAGCCCAAAAGATGTTAATAAATTTGTGAAAGTAGCTCCTACTGTATTATTTGGGTCGTCTACATGAATGTTGAAATCACCGATAATAAGTGCTCTGTCTTCATTAGTTATTAAGTCTGAAATAAAATCGCAAATTCCTTAAGAAAATCTACATAAGGTCCTGGTGGTCTATACACAGAGATAAGAGAAAGAGATAAGAGAGATTTCTTTGTTGCATCCATAAGCGTAACATTAAGATCAAGCAGCTCAAAAGAGTTATAGCTAATTCCAGTTCCCTGAGTAACATTTAGCTCCTGACGATAGATAGTTCCAACACCTCCACCTCGACCTGACCGGCGGGGCTCGTGCTTATATAAGTACCTGATGGAGTCGACTCATTTAAACTGATGTAATCGTTAGGTTTCAGCCATGTTTCAGTCAGGCAGAGCATCAAAACTTTTGTCTATAATTAATTCATTTACAATGACAGATTTCGGCGCCAGTGATCGGATGTTTAGGAGACCAAACTTTAAATATTGCTGCTGTTGACCGGTTTTAACTTTTGTTTTGATCGAGGTTATTTCTAAGGCCTGTGCGGATTTACTGATATATCTGATTTTTCAGCGGGACAGACACATTTTCTATGTGGGTAATCATACTCTCGGGTCTAACATTTACATTACATGGCATACTGTCAATGCTGCTGTTGTGTGATTCACACTTACATGAACAACAATTAAAGGCAGATGAAAGCTTAAGATGGAAACAGTGATTATAGCTTGGGATTTCAGACCTACTGGGGGCCGCAAGGAATGCTAGGAGGGTTTTCTGATCAAATTGTAAAAAATTAAATTGTGATATTTTTGTCATTAAAAAGAAAAAAAAAAGTTTAGGTGTTTGCATAACATCAAAAGACAAAGCATATTGACACTAAAAAAGATTGCTTACTCTCATCAATTCCAAAAAAATAAATCAAAATTGATTTAGGAGCCATTTATAATACTAATTAAAACAACAACAACAAAACAAAAACGTATAAATGCCTTTCAGATTTTAGAATGGGGTCCCTTGACATTTAAAAATGTTTAAAACCCATACAGCATAGTTTATTGAAGCTGTGCAAAAGATTAGTATTGTTGTAGTCAAACTATCAATCTGAATATCGCATTAAAAAAAAAAAAACACCAAACATTTGCTAACAAATCTAGATTAGCTTTTGAATTTTTAAATTTACCTGAACAGAAAGCTTGAATCAGCCTTCTGCACTGTATGGGTGGCAGAATTCCATCGACGTCCTCAATCTTTACAAAGCTTAGGTCATCTACACCATTTACTCCAATAGCCTTCTGAACCATTTCTTTCACAAGCTCCATAGTGGCATATGTTTAAGCGGGAGAAGTAACTTTGCGCCTCTGTGGTAAAAAGTGGTGGACTGTAGTCACTGAGCTTGTCAAGATTTTTTCGATACTCCAAGCTCAGGCACCCAACTGACAGTTTTTAGTCGCAGCAGAAGTAGGACAATAGCTTCACTCTTGATAAAAATGCTAGCTATTTGCCCTAACTCTAGCTGTCCCTTGGTGTACTTTAGTAAGACATGCATAACGTTTGCGTATGTAGTGCCTTTAACTTGGACTTTTCTGTGATAACGGAGTTAAAGCGAGGTAAGTCCAAAGTCTGTGACTACTTTTCTTATTCCTCTATCATAGAGCTCTGGATAAAAAGTAGTGGAGCACGAAAGTTCAACTTGTGGGCTAAAGAAACTGCCATGACCCTGATATGCCTGAAGCAACTGGTGTCTATAAGCCAAGGACTTTGTCACATTTTTTAAGTTTTTACTTGACCTGATGCACCTTTTGAAATAGCTGTGCTTACTTTCATAGCGCATGGTCCAAGTATGTATGAGTGGACCAAACTGTAAAGTCAAGTCAGCATAGTGGTGTAGATAGTGGTGTTTTGGTCTGAGATTTACATGTGGAAATAACCGTTGTCTCATTTCCACATATTCTTCGATCAGCACTTTCATGTAAGCAATCTGAGACTCTGAAAGTCTAGGTGCACAAACAAATTCTACCAACTCCCTGAGTAGTAAGACAAGCTGCCAGACAGCATCATCAGCATCTGCAATTTTGCTGATCCCCAAGACATCTTAACAACTCTGCAGAAACACCATATTTTTCAAGATCTTTCGAGTACCTTGAAGAGTCTTCATTTCATTTGCCATCTCTGTGATTGTGGAGACTGGGACTAAATGCTTTGCCTCCAAAGCCAAGTAAAACAGAGCTAAATTCTCTGTGTAAGCATCTTGCACTTCATCCTTCCTTGGGTCTGCATCAGTCACATCAACTTCATGAGGTACACTATCGGAAACATGTGCTTCCTCACCTGAAGATGACTGTACTGCAACCTCACATAGATGAACAGGTGAAATCTGGGTGACATTCCAGCTTCTATGATATCTGGAAATATGTGATGAAAAGGATGTCTTTACATTAAAAGTCTTGGAACACCCATAAAAGGGACAAGTTATAGTCAGCCCCTCTTGTATGTGGCCACTTAAGTGAGACACAAGCCCTTTAATATCTGCATACTCTGTGCTGCAAAAATTCATTGAACACTTTAATTGCACAGACACGTTCCGGTTCCATGTTTGTCTGTCTGGATGTGTTCGTAACATATGAACGGCAAAGCAACTGAATGAGGAAAACTTTCTTCCACAGTCTTTATGGCCACACGAAAAAAAACATTGTGTACATGTCTGTGGGTTCTGCAGTGCTTTAGATATTGTGATAATGAAACGCATTTAAATTCACAAACACTGCAAGCCAACATGACTAATACAAAGTTACTTTTAAGTCTCGCACCAAGACGAGCGCTTCATTTAAAAAAAAAACAAAGCGATTTTAACTGAATGGCCAAATTAAGACCGGTCAAGAGAAGAAAAAAAAAGTACCTGACCCTGATCCTGACACACTTCATTACTAGTGTGGTGAGGTGACAGCCTTTTTTATTTTCTCAACATTTTTATCTATGTGCCACAACGTTATTAAAACGTGCCATGCTTGTAATAATACAAAACTACGTAAACTACAACAAACGAATAAGATATAACTAGCACCTTAAATACAATAGCAGCGTTACTAAAACAAGTTGTGTTGTATAAATTAAGAAAAGAACAAAAACTAAATGCAAAGATATTTACCTCAGGGGCGTTAAACCTTATCCCGATTAAGTAAACGGTTTGTTTTCTTGGGCACACAATAAATTAGTCGAATAAAACTAAAACATAAGGGCACAGTCACATACAGACGTGGACAAAATTGTTGGTACCCTCTGGTCAATGAAAGAAAAAGTCACAATGGTCACAGAAATAACTGTTATCTGACAAAAGTAATAATAAATAAAAATTCTATAAATGTTAACCAATGAAAGTCAGACATTGTTTTTCAACCATGCTTCAACAGAATTATTTAAAAAAATAAACTCACGAAACAGGCATGGACAAAAATGATGGTACCCCTAGAAAACACTGAAAATAATGTGACCAAAGGGACATGTTAATTCAAGGTGTGTCCACTAATTAGCATCACAGGTGTCTACAACCTTGTAATCAGCCATTGGGCCTATATATATGGCTCCAGGTAATCACTGTGTTGTTTGGTGATATGGTGTGTACCACACTCGACATGGACCAGAGGAAGCAAAGGAAAGAGTTGTCTCAAGAGATCAGAAAGAAAATTATAGACAAGCATGTTAAAGGTAAAGGCTATAAGACCATCTCCAAGCAACTAGATGTTCCTGTGACTACAGTTGCACATATTATTCAGAAGTTTAAGATCCATGGGACTGTAGCCAACCTCCTGGACGTGGCATGCAGGAGGAAAATTGATGACAAATCTAAGAGACGGATAATCCGAATGGTAACAAAAGAGCCTAGAAAGACTTCTGAAGAGATTCAAGGTGAACTTCATGCTCAAGGAACATCAGTGTCAGATCGCACCATCCGTCGTTGTTTGAGCCAAAGTGGACTACATGGGAGACGACCAAGGAGGACACCATTGTTGAAAACGAATCATAAAAAGCAAGACTGGAATATGCCAAACTACATGTTGACAAGCCACAAAGCTTCTGGGAGAATGTCCTATGGACAGATGAGACAAAAATCGAAGTTTTTGCCAAGGCACATCAGCTGTATGTTCACAGACGAAAAAATGAAGCATATCAAGAAAAGAACACTGTCCCTACTGTGAAACATGGAGGAGGCTCTGTTATGTTCTGGGGCTGCTTTGCTGCGTCTGGCACAGGGTGTCTTGAATCTGTGCAGGGTACAATGAAATCTCAAGACTATCAAGGAATTCTAGAGAGAAATGTACTAGCCAGTGTCAGAAAGCTTGGTCTCAGTCGCAGGTCATGGGTCTTGCAACAGGACAATGACCCAAAACACACCGCTAAAAACACCCAAGAATGGCTAAGAGGAAAAAATTGGACTATTGTAAAGTGGCCTTCTATGAGCCCTGACCTCAATCCTATTGAGCATCTTTGGAAGGAGCTGAAACATGCAGTCTGGAAAAGGCACCCTTCAAACCGGACACAACTGGAGCAGTTTGCTCATGAGGAGTGGGCCAAAATACCTGCTGAGAGGTGCAGAAGTCTCATTGACAGTTACAGGAAGCGTTTGATTGCAGTGATTGCCTCAAAAGGTTGCGCAACAAAATATTAAGTTAGGGGTACCATCATTTTTGTCCAGGTCTGTTTCATGAGTTTATTTTTTTTTAATAATTCTGTTGAAGCATGGTTGAAAAACAATGTCTGACTTTCATTGGTTAACATTTATAGAATTTTATTTATTATTACTTTTGTCAGATTAAAGTTATTTCTGTGACCATTGTGAGTTTTTCTTTCATTGACCAAAGGGTACCAACAATTTTGTCCACGTCTGTATATCTACATTATATCCACAAATAGCAAGTAAATCAAAACTGGATTCAAATCACTGAACGAGGACAAGCACAACATTAAATTAACTAAACGGGTCTAAACAAACTAATAAGACAGCACCTAAATACATTATTGACGTTAATGTAAATTTTACCGCAGAGGCGTTAATCTAAACCTTCTCCAGAATTTGAATGAAATGTGTTAATGGCACTTGCCTCTCACGCACGCGCTTTCGTTTAGCGCCACAAGGATCTTGCACCCACAATGCAACGCGTCATTAAAAATTACGGAAAACACCTGTAAACTAAAAATACGGAAAATTCCTTCAAATGAAAACAGACATTTTTACTATATTTTTACGGATTTTTTTTACAGTGTAGCGTTTGATTTTATTGCTAACTTACCCATACTTCTCTACCATATCAGCCACAAGGATGTTTACCAGCATCTTACCGGCTTTATCACCGTCTAAAAGTCTGAAGGACACCTTAGATGTTCTCACAAGCTCATCTTTAGGATCACATTGGCTCCATGCGGCAAGTTGAGCTTTGTTGGTACAAAATTAAAACACCACTTTAGTGCGATCAGAATTTTATTTGGGATTAAGTCCATTTATAATATACTGAATATCTGATTTAAAAAGAAAGTTACGGATTATATGATTATTATGGCTTTTTTATATACGAGTAATAATAGTTAACTTCAACGTAAATAAGACTAAGAATAAAATTACTCTAAAAGTGAAAAATGTACCTTCCTTAATGAATTCACAGAAGTCAAAACCGCCATTTTTCACTGGTATTCGGATCCAGTTTGGGTTCCCTTTAGACTCCACTTGAACCAGCATTTCTTCAGAATGAAACACTCTCACAGGATAATCCCAGTCAGTCGGTGTGCTTTTTTAACAAGCTAACACAAAAATGCCTATAGTATCTAGATGAGACCAATACTAAAAACTAAAACACACACCACTACAGCTAACGTTAACTCATTAAACATTAAAAAGCCAGGTCTGCAGCACCCCTCGAAATAAACGTACTTTTGTTAATCTAACGTTAGCACTATGCAGCGCATTTATACGTTGCTCCACAGACTATATTTAACAAAACGCCAAGCATTTCTAGCGACTAGGTAAAATGTTTTATAAAGCTGGTCAATGTGTAAGATGGCGCCCACGCTTCATGATTTAGGGTTTTGTATGAACTCACTATTTATTAATACGCTCCTTCATTTAGGAAATCCACGGACACGTAATTAGAGACCTAGTTTAGACCGCATCCACAATTTGAATGAACCTTACTGAGGTAACGTTATTAGTACAACGTGGTCCCGATTTATCTTAAAGTCACAAATTGATCAAATGTGACTTACACGACATATACTCCTGTGCATGTGTATAAAAATAACACTTATTTTAGCTATACCATGTGAGAAACTGATTTATCTGCTTTTTCTTCGTCTTCAAGTGAAATAAAATGGCGGACATAGTAAGTGGAGGTGTGGCTTTTTTGTTTTTACACCTCTTTGGATTAAATTTCACACTGACACCGTCTTAAAAATAACAGCAGTGTAATTTTATCACCATGTAGTGTTTAAACTATGTCAACACTGTTCATTTCTCCCAGCCTGGCATAGGCTGTTTTTTCAGTAGGTCCAGAAAATTTTACACAAGTGATTTTTTTTTTGTAGAGGTTTTATTGAATAAAATTTAACTCTACCTATTTAATAACTTGAATATAGTAAGATCAGTTTGAGGAGCTGACAGGAACGGTCTTTGTGAAGTCTACATTAGTATTCCTGTTTTGTGCGCTAAATTTATAATATTCTCCATCTTCATTTCCTCTGTTTTGTGCACACTTTTTTACAGTATAAAATTTGCTCCTTGGTTTCGTGTGTTAATTTCTTAGAAATTTGTTTTTCATTTCGTCCATTAAGTTTGCTCTTTTTTTTAAACTAAGCTTGCTGCTCCGGAGACTCTCTGGTGAATGGCTTGTGCAGTTTCGGTCATCCGCTTCTTGTACTTTCAGAAGAGGGATTCCTGTCATCATCTGCCTTCCCTCCTAAGTCACTCTGCCTGACTCTGAGCTACTCCTGACATTTGTCCTTGCTGAAACCATTTATGCTGTAGGATCTCCTCAATAGTCGCTCTCTTAGTTGGGTCAACAGTCAGGCAGCGACTTATCAAATTCTGCAATTCTGTACAAGTTTTTCATTGGTTAGTCATGTGTGTTCTTTCATGTCCATGACATGCTAACGTTGTCAAGTATGGAAATATGTAGCATGTATTAAACTTTGTGTGTTTAACAATCTTAATGTCACTGTGTTATTGGTAGTTGATTATTCTCTCACCTGTGGATACTCTAACGTTAAAACTCAGACTGCCATGCATCATGTCTTCAGGACTGCTAAAGGGTCGACATTTGCACATCATTGCGTACATCATTACACCCAGAGACCAGACGGTTGTTGGCTCTGCCTTGTATCTTAAGTCGTTGTAGTATTCAGGCGGGCAGACTCCTCCTGTTCATGAAAGCAAGGCATATTCAGGTTACAAAATCTATTTGCAAACAAATGTCACCAGAAACTTGACCAAATGTCCATTTGTTTTCATTAAATCACTACTCAGAAGTTTGACTTCTCATTAGGCCTCATAGTAACGCCAACTTACCTATAAAATCACCCAAGTAGCCTGTACTTTTGACGAGGTCACTGCAGCCAAAGTCTATTAGTTGGACTCGGTTAGTCGTCGTGTTGATCAGAAAGTTATTCAACTTAATGTCCCGTGAAAGACACCTCGGTCAAGACAGTGCTTGGCCCCGAGCACCGCTTGATACATCAGGCTACGTGTCTGTAATTCGTTCGCCCAATGCATGTTGTTAACCACAAATTTGAGCAAGTCCTTGCAGGGTTCCGGATGTTCCAGGATGAGGATGAACCGATCCTCCTCTTCAAACCATTCCAGCATGTACACAATGTAGGGGCTTAATGGTGCCTGTGTCAGCAGCAGGTTTGCAGCCACTTCTGCAAACAGTGGCTTTGAACAGCCAGGCTAACATTAGAGAAAAGAGTAATTAAGAGTTCAATATCACATTTCACTTCTGTTTGCAATGTAATTTGTATGTAGTTGGTATTTAATTATGTACATTATGTCAACTTACTAGTTCAATATAACGGTCTCTTTCACACTTGAGGATGATTTTGATGGCAACCTGCAAAAATAAATGCAATCAATGAATAAATAAATGAAATTATTTATAAGCGCACTGTATGTTACAAATGGGCAAACTGATTATATTGAATCTGCAAATTTATACACATATATACACACACATAGAAATATTTGTGATCATGATATTGTGATTATATATTTAAATTGATATTAAAAATGTTTTGGTCTAAGCACTGATCGATATCTTCTATATACATTTGGTGAATAAAGCTGTGATTCCTACCTTCTTGCGTTGATTTTTTGAAGTCCCCTCGTACACACGTGCAAAAGCCTCCTTGTCCAAGCTCATCTCCCACTTCATAAATCTCATCAAATGGTACTGCAAAAACATACAAAGAGAGCATGTTAATATATGAGATTCAGTCTGACATGAAATCCTGTGGCAGTGCTTGAATAAATACATGCAATTCACATCAGATACATGGAGAATAAATATGCTCAATGTTTGAAACTAATGCTACGCCCAAAATTGAACACAAAGCACGTTCAAATTCAAATGTAGTACTACAGAAGTATGAGCAGTATGAGATTTTGAGTTCACCGTAAGTCAGCATGTAACAGAAGGATTCTTTCAATTGCTTTTAGGCAATACTACTTTGTCAACAGTTATCATTTACGTTTGGAATACCGTATGAGGAATTATACATACATGTATACGCACACAGACAAGTGGAAATAGACTCACCTGGAGTTGGACGGCTGAAACAGGCTGCTCGGGTTTGATCCTTGATTCGTCTATGCTTGCAAGCAGCTGGAAATTTTGGGGGTACTGGCTCAAGAGCTGACGGGCCTGGAAGAAGATCAGAACACGTTGGCACAAAACCAGGCGGTTCTTGACCAGGATCAGACGAACAAGACAGATGATCTTCTGGAGGATCT
Source organism: Puntigrus tetrazona (assembly GCF_018831695.1). Classification (NCBI taxonomy): domain Eukaryota; kingdom Metazoa; phylum Chordata; class Actinopteri; order Cypriniformes; family Cyprinidae; genus Puntigrus; species Puntigrus tetrazona. Next base: position 9,921 of record NC_056721.1, on the reverse strand, counting down.
GTCAGATCTTGTAGAGCCATGGTTTCATGGACAGAGGGATCTGACCGATGATCAGCTGAATGCTGCAGAGCCATCGGTTCAAGAATGTTTGGATCCGACTGAGGATCAGCTGAATCGGAGTCGGGCTGTGCACAAAGAGGAGCCACTTTGTTGTGCTTTTTCCGTGTTGATGCACATTTTACAGCCCGCCACAATCTTTTGAAGAGTGTGAGAATGCGTTTCTTCTTCTTTGTGTTTGTTTGATTTTCTAAAAAAACAGAAATAGAAGAGTTAAGAATTATCACCAGATATTACAAGGCACATTCGAACATACTTGTAGGTATTAGATAAACACTCAAAAGTGGGAAAAACAGGACAGAATTGAATTGACAGTAGACCTACCTTCAGCTGGCTTGGGATCAGCTGGATTTTCATCACAGTCTATCGGTGTGATGCTGGACAGACATGGCAGAGGATCAGGTTGATCCTGTAGAGTTATTGGCTCTAGGCCGGACGGGCCTGGCTGTGGATCAGCTGGATGACAGTGTGCTGCTGGTTCGAGATCAGAAGGACCACACTGAAGATCAGCTGAATCTGTGTCCGTCACAAGCTGAGGAGGGGCTGTTTTGTTGCCTCGACGAGTGCTTTTCACAGCAAGCCATGTCTTCTTGAAGAATGCACAAAGGCTTTTCTTCTTGTGTTTAGCTGGTTTTTCTTAAAAAAAAAAGAAGAAAAAAGTCATACACACATTTAATATATTAAAAAAGGAATTGTTGCAACAAAACTATTTCAGAGAAAGGAATTTTCACAAGCTTGTTGTTCACCTGCTGGGCTGTTCTCCATAGCTGCTGCTGCTGCAGGAGAAGCTCTGGATTTGATCCTGAAGGGTCAGTGATGTTTTTTCTCCAGCTCTTATTGTATTATCTACTAATATTGAACTCTTTTTAGACTTGAGCTCCATTGATTACAGACAGAAACACTGGTGCTGTAATGAAGGGCTGGAAAACAGTTATTTTGAATGTTTGTTCACGTGATAATCTTTCTGCTCTGATTCTCACTCAATTGATCACACTAGATTAGATTAAATGTGAGGCGACGATGAATTTATACTGTGGAATGCTTCACTGTGACGTCACGGATTTCACGTGACCTCACGTGTACTCTGCACGTGCAGCGCAAGGGGCCTCGCATAAACCGCATTATTTGAAAAGAGTAGGCTATTTTAAAAAACAAATGTTCATATAAAAAAGCAGAACGCAATATATAATCGCAATTTAATGCTAGACTCAATAACACAAAAATCCCGAAATCGGAAATAATTAAAGCTGCAGTTCGTGACTTTTTGCGCTCTAGCGGTTAATAAACAGAGCTTCTTGCGGAAGAACACTGCAGCCGGAACTACTTTTATGGGTACGTCTACGGAGAATCACGCAGGTATGGGGCTACTCCGCAGCGGGACTTACCCGAACTAGTCCGAATATAAATGTAACCCGTTTACCGGAATTATATAAATAAGAGGAGGAAAAATATCTACAGGGTCTGAGCTCACCAAATATATGTTATTTATATTAACCACTAGTATTTGGAGTCTCGGGTTCGGGGTCTTACACTAAACACAGAATTGTATAAAAAATAATAATTGTGCTTAAGAAATGTGTCTGCACTCGCGATTGAAATGTCAATTCAGTCACCAACTGCTTGAATAAAAACACATACACAGAAATACGTTTCAACAGGTGTTATTTGTATTCAGTGTGCCCTCTTTTTGTTATAACACTATGCAGTGTAATTGTCACTTGGTTGACAAAAATATATCAAATATATCACAATTGAATAAAATAAAATAGACAGTCCAAACTATCAGAAGAAATGCGTAACTCCTGAATCAGGTCGAAATGTGTTTGCTTCAGTTCAAATCAGTGTAAGTGTATGAACGAATGCCTACAGAATCCTCGCCGAAACCAACGATGAAGAACCGTTCACTCCTCACGAACGAGTCCTTGAATCGTGCGATTCACTCGAGTGAACTCCAATTCGTATCTCCTGGCACGAATCCAAAAGATCGCAACGTGATGAAATCATCCACTCCCACCAAGCACACTCCAAATCGCTAATGCAATAAAAGAGTTCAGGCATACAATTAAAGAAGAATATGCAAGGATGGCTATGAATAAGCGAGAGCAGAAGTACAGCTCGTATCTCTCGCCACGAGCTGGCGCATGAGTGACGTCGGCCAATTGATTCAATAACAATTAACTTGGATAACTTGAAGTATAACATTATTTTTCACAAAACGAGTCCATAACCATGTTCAACAATTCTTCTAACATAACAGAAAAAGTTTGCTCTTATTACTCTATGCACTTTGTCCGTTTCACGAACCGAATGATTCATTCACAACATCTTACAATAACAAAAGAACATACAAATCAAATGTACAGAAAATAAGAGTACTTGAGATTTACCTAATGCAATAAAAAGTTCAGGCATACAATTAAAGATGAATATGCAAGGATGGCCATGAATAAGCGAGAGCAGAAGTACAGCTCGTATCTCTCGCCACGAGCTGGCGCATGAGTGACGTCAGCAACCATCCACGCACCTCTCTAATTAGTAATTCAATTTGACAACAATCAAATAAAATATATTTATATATTTACTTTGCATGCCTGAATATTACTATACATTAGAAAGAAAAAAATACATATTCAATAATATATATAAAGAAATATTACTGACACCTTTACTAATTGCATAACTCCATTATTTGAGTGGGTTACATAAACACTTATTAAAACACTATTGGTGTACTCGCTTAGTAATTTTGTATATTCTGAACATAAAAACGTCTCAGACTGCAGCTTTAATTAAACTCTGTAACTTGACGGAATGTATAAATTTCACCCGTTTTCTAAAGACACTTTAAAACCAACACTTGTTTACACAGACAGCTCTGCTCACACGAGTTAATAAAAAGCCCGCGTGGTTTCATTCATCCCGAGAGTGTGTTTTAACAATTAATTGAAACGACGAACAAACACAGTGGCTTAGGTTTGATTTCGACATCCAAAGAGGAAAATAGCAGCTTAATCGAATAGCTAACGGTTCATGAATACAAATTTGTATTTTACATTAGGATTTTTTGTCTATCAAATAACAATTCTGTAATGTTGTTAACGCTAACGATAAGAAGAAAGTTTAACAAAGACTTAACTTCATTTTCTCTGTCAATCAACAAAATCACGTCAGCATCGCCACACTGCTGTTGCTATAGTAACGAATTCAGTTTTATCGTGCGTTTGATTGAAAGAGCTTTGTTGCTATATTTACTAGTTGTAGTCCAATTTAGTGCTAGCCCTTGAATGAATGTGTGTATGTGCCTTCCCCGAGCCGCTTCCCAAGATGGCCGCCGCCTTCCCCGAGCCGCTTCCCAAGATGGCCGCCGCCTTCCCCGAACCGCTGCCCAAGATGGCCGCCGCCTTCCCAGAGCCGCTTCACAAGATGGCCGCCGCCTTCCCAGAGCCGCTTCACAAGATGGCCACCGCCTTCCCAGAGTCGCTTCACAAGATGGCCGCCGCCTTCCCAGAGCCGCTTCCCAAGATGGCCGCCTCCAGTGCCCGCGCCTTGTGCAAAGCCTCCAGTGCCTGCGCCTTGTGCAAAGCCTCCAGTGCCCACGCCTTGTGCAAAGCCTCCAGTGCCTGCGCCTCGTGCAAAGCCTCCAGTTATCCCACCCTCGCTACACGTCATCGATGGATCCCAGCAGCCCCTGCACTCATCCTCGTAGACCCGTCGGCTCCCCCTGGGCTTCTAACTCCCTCCTCTCCACCGTGGTTCGTCATTCCACCAGCTCCACCAGGCTCCATTGTCTCTCCGGCTACGCCTTGGTCGGTCGTCGACCATCCGTCGCCTCAGGATTCCTCTCCTCCAGCTTCGCCTCGTCCCTCCATCCCTCCGGCTCCACCTCAGTCCTTTGTCGCTCTGGCTTCGCTGCGTCCTTCTCGTCCCCGTCTCCGCGTCAGTCGCAGAAGCCTGCAGTATCGCCTAGGACATCCAATGCCTCTGTGTCACCCTGGCTCTTCGGCTCTTCGGCTCTCCGCCTCCGTCTCCTCGACCACCTGCTCCGCCGCTGCCGTCGGTCGGCCCTATGGGGTTGATGGCCGCATAGGGAGCTCTTACCTCTGGGTGATCGGTGATCACTTCCTCTGCTGCTACTTCCTGTTTAGGACTATAAATTCAGAAGCAGGTCACTCACCTGCAGGTTGCATTGTTCGCCTGTACTGTTGTTGTTTCCGAGTTTCCTTGTGTTTTCTGAGTTCTTGTTTCCCTGGTTTTGACCCTGCCTGTCTTCTGATTCTGTGATTGTTTGCTGCCTGACCTGACCACTGCCTGTTTTTGGATTTTGTTATTGCCTCGCCTCCTATACATCTGTTTGCCCTGTTTGACGCCTGCCTGTTTGATGACCTTGCCTTTCTTCAATAAAAGCCTGCACATGGATCCGCACGCCTCAGACCCCTCATTCGTGACAGTAATAGATCTCCAAACTGGATTGCACTGCTATACCCACACATTCAATTTAAATTCAATATTGATTCTACATTCTTACAACACAAATGTCGAAATGTAAACTGTAATGCTAATGCTATACATTTTTTTAGTCACTTTTTTAGTCGAAGATTTGTAAGAAACTGAAATTAATGTTAGTCAATCAATAGACATAAGGAAATAATAAACACACCTCAACTTGTTCACAGAAATAATGGATTTAAAGACATTAGGCTTTATTTTCAAGCATTCATACTGTCCCTGATGTTGCAGTGAATACAACAGAGCAATATAATAGCATGTAATACAATATTCATTGTATAATCCAGTGGTTTTCAATCCTGTTCTTTGGGATCCACTGCTCTGCTCATTTTGCATGTCTATCTTCTCTGACAGCTATCTTTTCTGGATCCCCAGGAATAAGTTTGAAAACCACTGGTATAGTTGAATCAATTTTGGTTAGAAACATTCAAACAATTTTTGTAATGGTTAAAGCCAGGTACATTAAAGGCTTTTTAATCTTTTATATTATTGTAACACTTTGTGTCAATTACCTGTGTCAACATGGTAGACAAGTTCTATATTGCTATATCTATACTAATAATCCAGTATAAATTCAGCATTGCATTAGGCTCTGTTTAAAGATTTAAAGGGACAGTTCACACAAATTAAGATATGTTTGATGAAACCAGAGAGCTTTCTAACCCTGAATGGGCATCAATGCAACTGAAATGTTCCCTGAAAGCATTGACAGAAACAGCAGTTTACATCTGTGTGATTTAATTTGATCTATAAATTAAATATAAATAAAGAAATTAAACAGATTAAAGTTTAATTGATTTAAAGAGAAAAATATAAATGCAACGTAAATAGCTAGCAAATATTAAATATAATATTTAATAAAGATATATATGCATATATATTTAAATGTAATTAAATATGGATCTATTAATCTGCATTTGCATGGATTTTCATAGAACTTCGGGTTGAAGTTTAAAGTCACAGTTAGTTCAGAACATCTAAGGAAGCCAAAAAAATGCTAAAATGAACATAGCATCGAGCGGGCAGTGTAAATTGAATGAGATTAATCTCCTATTGAATAAGATTAATCAAGAGAGCAATGAGTTGCCTAGTGTCTGTATGAGTGGGAAGGGCTGCTTAAATGGACCTTGATAAAAAAAAAGAGAAGTATGGGCATTGGTGATTTGAGTTGAGGCTGAACCGTATATGAGTTTATGGAAAAAATTGGATTCCGCTAGATATTCATTGATGGAGCTGACTTGGAGTTTTTTTGTGATATTAAGGTAAGAAATTAATTAAGTGATAGACAACAGAGAGAAGGCAAGTTATAGGTGGAAAGGAATGCTTTAAAGTAGCAAAATTGCCATGTTCTGGGTGAAATGGCTTGGAGAATCAAATCAAGTGAAGCTTCAAAGAGAGGTCTTAGGAGATGATTCAGAGGTATATTAGTTCTGTATAAGGAGGTGCTGGGGTTGGCAGGGGTTCTGCATCTAGGGCCAGCATGCTGAATTTCTGAGAAGATCTAGGTCCTGATACTGTTTGAGATGGGGGGAGGATCCAGAGCGAGGGTGTTCAGTGGCATAGGTAGGGGCGTGGCTGTGGATAAGGCATAGGATTTAAAGTGGGTAAGGGGGTGCTGGAAGGAAAAAAGGTCATTTGAACCGATTGCAAAGGCAGGCTTGCACTTTGAATGGCTACGGGGACAAGATTGGAGGAAAAGTATGGAAAACAAAGGGGGTTGTTCATCAGTGGAGGCGGCCTCATGCTTTGGCCAGCTCCGGAGGTAGGCAAAAAGCTAGGCAGAAGACAGAAGTGGGATAGGGGGTGCCATAGCCATTAGTGAAGGTGGCCTTGCAGTATGGTCGGCTCTGGTGGCAGGCAAATCTGTGGGGAGGTGGGGAGGAATGCTCGGCCTGCGCTGGAGCATTATATTGAGGCAATGCTGGCTGGTGTTTGGGAGATCGGGAGGTGCTTGTGGCTAAATCTGGGAGTCGGCCGGGCTTCCTGAAGGCATTCTGCTGCAGCCTGAAGATCAAAGGCATGACCCTGGAACTGTAGTAGTCGCCTGGCCTTAGCCGAGGGAGTGGGATTTAGGTATGTCGTTCCTGTTTGTAGCGAAGCGTATAGGGCTAGCGGGAGATGGCCATAGCCACATTTGTGAATGCCTGGTGCAGGATACTGTTCATTTCTCCTTGGCTGGAGTGAAGGAGAGAGGCATAAGAGGATGGTTGTGGAGAATGTGATCCTCTGCACCTAGGAGAAGGAGCGGTGGTGGTGCTGAAAGACCTATGGCCTTGGGTTGCAGTTGTGGGATCAGCTGGACGTTGGCCTCTTGAACACCAGCTAGAGACACTGCGTTAACGTAGTTGTTATCTTCTGGATATAAAAACACACCAATGCTGAATCGAGAGATACCAAGGCAGGACATTCTAGATAAGTTATAGCAGATTTCTATTGGACTGGAAAACAATATAATCACTAATGACATACTGGCTGCGTAAATTATTTGTGCATGCTTTTCCCAAAATTTGTTTATAAAACAGTTCTGGGATCTTTGTATTGACCAGCGCAATGTACGGTAGAAGACAACTGGCTCTAAGAAGCACTGTTCACAACATCAGGCAATGTGTCTGTGATTCATTTCCATTGATCGATTTGTGCACTCTTTTTCAGGGTTGAAGAAACTCCCAGATGAGAATGTAATCATTTTCCTCCTCAAACCAATCTACACTGTAAGGGCTTAATGGAGATAAGTTTCATTACCAGATTTATAGCCACTTCTGCAAACACTGGCCTGTAACATCCATTCTAGAGAGAGGAGTTCAGCAAAAGGTTAGCTGACTAAGGGCATGTTTGATTTTTCAGGACGTATCAAGAGTGATTTTACCTGCTTCCCATCTTTGATATATAGAGTACTAGATTTATCACTTCCATTTGGATTCCTGGATAAGCGATCAGACATACAGCATGTGCATAAATACACAGACTTGACCCAAGGCAATCCAGTAGGGTTAACCTTTAATTGAGGATCCTGCAGCGTCTGTGGATCTTTGAGGAAACAGAGTTAACTTTGTTGCACTTCTTGCGTTGTGTTGTAGTATGTTTTATAGCTTGCTATATTCTCTTGAAGAAAGTCTTTTTTTTATATTCATTAAAAAAATGAAATGCATAAATAAATAGAAAGGTTAGAAATTAACAGATGAGACCTGACGTGCAGATATTTTTGTGGGTGATATGAGATATTTTATTATGTCTTGAGGATCACTTTGATCTCGTTGAGCGAAGTATTTCCCAGTACCATTTAAAGGGTTGCTTTGGCAGCGACGTCTAAGAAGTGAGGTAAGCCGGTTGACAGCAACGCTCATTTGTGCACACACGTTCAACAAGGGAAACAAAGAACAGGAGAATAGAGGACGCTGTGATCGGAGCTATGTTTTGTTGTGTCTCACGGGTTTCACAATAATGGACATGAGGACTATGAATCTCTACATCAACTGGCAGTGCTACATGTCACTGAGCAATATACAACAACAACAACAATAACTAACAGTAGCAGATCTACTCCTCCAATACCAAATACAGTAATATTGTCCTAACCTTTAACATGCTAAAATCTTCGGAGAGTTGTTCTAATAAAAATGAGGGATATTGTGAAGTGAGTGTTCCTGGAAGAAAACTCAGGACAGCAATTGACATGTTTAAGGGAGTTCAGAAGCAGTGCTTCCTGATAGAGAGAATAACTCACTGTTAGATAACATTATTAGGTGGTTTTGTCTGTTGCTTTTTGCTCTATTATTTCAGGTTATTAGTGGTTCCGTTCATTCCTCGCCACAGCTGATTGTAGAATACAGTATACAGTTAAACCTTAAACATAATAAATAAATAAAAAAACAGACATTTATACTTACCATAATCAGACTCGTTCATTCTGTTGATGACCCACTACCCAAACAATAAAACATACATATACTTATTTTATAATACTCACAGCTACCAATAACAGACACATTTGACAAGGTTTACATTCCTCCCACAGAGTTCTGCAGATTTTTCTAAAAGAAAACATGCTGACGAAGCCAAAAAAAAAAAGCCTGCAAATTCCATCAGAGATAAATAATCAGAATAATAAATAATTTGATTGACTCACGCATTTGATATGTGCTGAAATAAGGAAAGTGTACAGCCTCCATGTACTGTATACTTACATAGCCTGTCAGCGAGCACAAATTGAGGAATAAAGTAATGATTCCAGGAACATATATCTTACACGGGTAAAGGCTGGTGGAATCCTACACCACAGCATGAAAAAAATTACATAAATGAACATTACAAATAAAAATAAAAACTATGATAAAACACCAGTGCAATACTAGTGTTTGATTTTATTGCTAACTTACCCATACTTCTCTACCATATCAGCCACAAGGATGTTTACCAGCTTCTTACCGGCTTTATCACCGTCTAAAAGTCTGAAGGACACCTTAGATGTTCTCACAAGCTCTTCAAAAATATCAGCATCAACATCAACTCCTGCAAAGTCTTTAGGATCACATTGGCTCCATGCGTAAGTTGAGCTTTGTTGAAGCTTAGAGGTAGAAAGTACCATTCGATTTCATGTTCAAACTTAAATTTTCCAATGCAACAGATTTTGAGAGATTTTAACATTACTATAAGGTACAAAATTAAAACACCACTTTAGTGCGATCACAATTTGATTTGGGATTAAGTCCATTTATAATATACTGAATATCTGATTTAAAAAGAAAGTTACGGATATTATGATTATTATGGCTTTTTTATATGAGTAATAATAGTTAACTTCAACGTAAATAACACTAATTATAAAAATTACTCTAAAAGTGAAAAATGTACCTTCCTTAATGAATTCACAGAAGTCAAAACCGCCATTTTTCACTGGTATTCGGATCCAGTTTGGGTTCCTTTAGACTCCACTTGAACCAGCATTTCTTCAGAATGAAACACTCTCACAGGATAATCACAGTCAGTCGGTGTGCTTTTTTAACAAGCTAACACAAAAATGCTTATAGTATCTAGATGAGACCAATACAAAAAACTAAAACACACACCACTACAGCTAACGTTAACTCATAAAAATAAACATTAAAAAGCCAGGTCTGCAGCACCCCTCGAAATAAACGTACTTTTGTTAATCTAACGTTAGCACTATGCAGCGCATTTATATGTTGTTCCACAGACTATATTTAACAAAACGCCAAGCATTTCTAGCGACTAGCTGAAATGTTTTATAAAGCTGGTCAATGTGTAAGATGGCGCCCACGCTTCACGATTTAGGGTTCTGTATGAATTCACTATTTATTAATACGCTCCTTCATTTAGGAAATCCACGGACACGTAATT
>NC_056720.1:17949124-18002998 GCF_018831695.1 Puntigrus tetrazona | reverse complement strand
AGCTTTGTCATGCAGTTTGGGGAAGCAAAATGATTTTTCAACGTGTTTCTAATTTGGACACAAAAAGTCATATTAGAGGCTTAAGGCAAAATTTGCTTTAAATTTTGACTTTTAATATAGAAATGCTGTTTTAGTGCATCTCAGCAAATGAACTCAAAAACAAGTTTGTAAGTGTCACTGCGCTGCTGGGAAAAGTTGTTTCAGCGAGAGAAAGCTTTTTCTATGCAGTTTCAAAGCAAATGAGCCTTTTCAGTGTGTTTCTAGTTTCAAGTATAAAAGTCACATTAGGAGCTCAAAAGCACAAATTGCTTTAGGTTCTTGATTCTTCATGATATAAAATGTTGTTTTAGTGCAACTTGTTAAATGAACCCAAAATGCCTTCTGTAGTTGCTGGTGCTGTTGAGCCATGCGAGAGAAAGTTTCTTTACAAAGTTTCAAAGCAAAAATGAGCCTCTCTAGTGTGTTTCTGCTTTGACACAAAAAGTCATATTGAGCTCAAAAGCGCACAATTTGCTTAGTTTATGACTTTTCATGAACAGAAATGCTGTTTTTAATTGCATCCTCAGCAAATGAACTCAAACAAGCCTAGAAGTGCTTTAAAAGTTGTTTCTCAGCGAGAGAAAGCTTTTTCATGCAGTTTCAAAGCAAAATGAACCTTTTCAGTGTGTTTCTAGTTTTGGACACAAAAGTCATATTAGAGCTCAAAAGCACAATTTGCTTAGTTCTTTGACTTTTCATGAGCAGAAATGCTGTTTTTAGTGCATCTCAGCAAATGAACTCAAAAACAAGCCTTAGAAGTGCTTTAAAGAAAGTTGTTTCCTCAGCGAGAGCTTTTTTCATGCAGTTTCAATGCAAAAATGAGCCTTTTCAGCGTGTGTTTCTAGTTTTTGACACACAAAGTCATATTGGAAGCTCAAAAGCAAATTTGCTTAAATTTTGACTTTTCATAAGAGCAGAAATGCTGTTTTGAGTGCATCTCAGCAAATGAACTCAAAAACAAGTGCTAGAAGTCAGCTTTAAAAGTTGTTTCTCAGCGTAGAGAAAGCTTTTTCATGCAGTTTCAAAGCAAAATGAGCCTTTTCCAGTGTGTTTCTAGTTTGGACACAAAAGTCATATTAGAAACTCAAAAAGCAAAATTTGCTTAAATTTTGACTTTTCATGAGCAGAAATGCTGTTTTAGTGCATCTCAGCAAATAGACTCAAAACAAGCCTAGAAGTGCTTTAAAGGTTTGTTTCTCAGCTTATAGCAAAATGAGCTTTTTCATGCAGTTTCAAAGCAAATGAGCCTTTAGGCTCAAAAAGTGTTTCTAGTTTTGGACACAAAAAAGTCTTATTAGGAATGCTCAAAAATGCACAATTTGCTTAGTTTAATGACTTTTCATGAATCAGAGAAATGCTGTTTTAGTGCATCTCAGCAAATGAACTCAAAAAGCAAATTTATTATCTGCTCTAGAAGTGCTTTAAAGGATGAACCTGTTTCTCAGAGATAGAAAAGCTTTTTCATGCAGTTTTCAAAGCAAAATGAGCCTTTTCAGTGTGTTTTCCCTAGTTTTGGACACAAAAAGTCATATTAGAGAGCTCAAAAAGCACAATTTGCTTAGTTCTTTAACTCCCTTCATGAGCAGAAATGCTGTTTTGAAGTGCATCTCAGCAAAATGAAACTCAAACAAGCTCTAGAAGTGCTTTAAAGGTTGTTTCTCAAAAGCGAGAAAAAGCTTTTCATGCAGTTTCAAAGCAAAATGAGCCTTTTCAGTGTGTTTCTAGTTTTGGACACAAAAAGTCATATTAGAGCTCAAAAGCACCCAATTTGCTTAGAATTTTGACTTTTCATGAGCAGAAATGCTGTTTTAAGTGCATCTCACCAAATGAACTCAAAACAAGCCTGAAGTGCTTTAAAAAGTTGTTTCAGGCAGAGAAAGCTTTTACATGCAGCTTCAAAGCAAAATGAGCCCTTTCCAGTGTGTTTCTAGTTTTTGGACACAAAAAAGTCATATTAGAGCTCAAAGCACAATTTGCTTAGTTCTTTTGACTTTTCATGAGCAGAAATGCTGTTTTAGTGCATCTCAACAAGAATAAACTCAAAATGCCTAGAAGTGTTTTAAGGTAGTTTCTCAGCGAGAGAAAGCTTTTTTCATGGTAGTTTCAAAGTAAAATGAGCCTTTTCAACATGTTTCTAGTTTTGGACACAAAAAAGTCATATTAGGAGCTAAAAAGCAAAATTTGCTTGAATTTGTGACTTTTCATGAGCAGAAATAGCTGTTTTTAGTGCATCTCAACAAATATGAATCTCAAAAACAAGCCTAGAAGTGCTTTTTTAAAAGTTGTTTCTCCAGTGAGAAAAATGCTTTTTAGCATGCAGTTTCAAAATGCAAAAGTAATGAGCCTTTTCAGTGTGTTTCTAGTTTTGGACACAAAAAGTCATATTAGAGCTCAAAAAGCACAATTTGCTTTCGTTTTGACTTTTCATGAGCAGAAATGCTGCTTTAGTGCATCTCAGCAAATTGAACTCAAAACAAGCCTAGAAGTGTTTTCAAAGTTGTTTCCTCAGCGAGAAAAAGCTTTTCATGCAGTTTCAAAGCAAAATGAGCCTTTTCAAGCGTGTTTCCTAGATTTTGGACACAAAATGTCATATTAGAAGCTCAAAAAGCAAAATTTTCTTAAATTTTGACTTTTCATGAGCAGAAATGCTGTTTTTCAGTGCATCTCAGCAAATAGACTCAAAACAAATATAGAAGCTCTTTAAGCAGAGTTGTTTCTCAATGAACCAAAGCTTTTCATGCAGTTTCAAAGCCAAATGAGCCTTTTTTCAGTGTGTTTCTAGTTTTGGACACAAAAAGTCATATTAGAGCTCAAAAAGCACAATTTGCTTAGTTTTTGACTTTTCATGAGCAGAAATGCTGTTTTAGTGCATCTCAGCAATGAACTCAAAATTGCAGCCTAGAAGTGGTTTTAAAGTTGTTTCTCAGCGAGAGAAAGCTTTTTCATGCAGTTTCAAAGCAAAATGAGCCTTTTCAGTGTGTTTCTAGTTTTGGACACAAAAGTCATATTAGAGCTCAAAAAGCACAATTTGTAGTTCTGACTTTTCATAAGCAGAAATGCTGTTTTAGTGCATCTCAGCAAATGAACTCAAAACAAGCTTCTAGAAGTGCTTTAAAGTAGTTTCTCAGCGAGAGAAAGCTTTTTCATGCAGTTTCAAAGCAAAATGAGCCTTTTCAACTTGTTTCTAGTTTTGGACACAAAGTCATATTAGAGCTCAAAAAGCACAATTTGCTTAAAATTTGACTTTTCTCATGAGCAGAAATGCTGTTTTAGTGCATCTCAGCAAATGAACTCAAAACAAGCCTAGAAGTGCTTTTGGGAAAGTTAAGCTTTCTCGGCGAGAAGCTTTTTCATGCAGTTTCAAAGCAAAATGAGCCTTTTCAGTGTGTTTCTAGTTTTGGACACAAAAAGTCATATTAGAGCTCAAAAAGCACAATTTGCTTAGTTCTTGACTTTTCATGAGCAGAAAATGCTGTTTGAGTGCATCTCAGCAAATGAACTCAAAACAAGCCTAGAAGTGCTTTTAAAAGGTTGTTTCTCAGCGAGAGAAAGCTTTTTCATGCAGTTTCAAAGCAAAATGAGCCTTTTCAGTTTTGTTTCTAGTTTTGGACACAAAAAGTCATATTGGAGCTCAAAAAGCGCAAAATTTGCTTAAATTTTGAATTTTCATAAGTAGAAATGCTGTTTTAGTGCATCTTCAGCAAATGAACTCAAAACAACTTCTAGAAGTGCTTTAAAAGTTGTTTCTCCAGCGAGAGAAAGCTTTTCATGCAGTTTCAAAGCAAAATGAGCCTTTTCAGTGTGTTTCTAGTTTCGGACACAAAAGTCATATTAGAGCTCAAAAAGCACAATTTGCTTAGTTTTGACTTTTCATGAGCAGAAATGCTGGTTTTAGTGCATCCCAGCAAATGAACTCAAAACAAGCCTAGAAGTGCTTTAAAGGTTTGTTTCCTCATCGGTGAAAGCTTTTTCATGCAGTTTCAAAGCAAAATGAGCCTTTTCAGTGTGTTTCTAGTTTAGGACACAAAAGGTCATAGTAGAGCTCAAAAGCACAGAATTTGCTTAGTTTTGACTTTTCATGAGCAGAAATGCTGTTTTAGTGCATCTCAGCAAATGAACTCAAAATATGCTCAGAAGTGCTTTTGTAAAAAAGTTGTTTCTCAGCGAGAGAAAGTTTTTCAATGCAGTTTCAAAGCAAAATGAGCCTTTTCAGTGTGTTTTCTAGTTTTTGACACAAAAAGTCATATTAGAGCTCAAAAAGCACAATTTGCTTAGTTTCTTGACTTTTTTCATGAACAGAAATGCTGTTTTAGTGCATCTCAGCAAATGAACTCAAAACAAGCCTAGAAGTGTTTTTTAAAAGTTGTTTCTCTGGCGAGAGAAAGCTTTTTCATGCAGTTTCAAAGCAAAATGAGCCTTTTCAGTGTGTTTCTAGTTTTGGACACAAAAAGTCATATTAGAGCTCAAAAGCACAATTTGCTTAGTTCTTGACTTTTTCATGAGCAGAATGCTGTTTTAGTGCATCTCAGCAAATGAACTCAAAATAAGCCTAGAAGTGTATTTAAAGGTTGTTTCTCAGCTTAGAGAAAGCTTTTCATGCAGTTTCAAATGCAAAAATGAGCCTTTTCAGTTTGTTTCTAGTTTTGGACACATAAAGTCATATTAGAGCTCAAAAAAAGTAAAAATTTGCCAAGTTCTTGACTTTTCATGAGCAGAAATGCTATTTTAGTGCATCTCACCAAATGAACTCAAAACAAGCTCTGTAAGTAATTTTAAAAAGTTGCCTCTCAGCTGAGAAAAAGCTTTTTCATGCAGTTTTAAAGCAAATGAGCCTCTTTTGTGTGTGTTTCTAGTTTCGGACACAAAAATCACATTAGAGCTCAAAAGCACAATTTGCTTAGTTCATGACTTTTCTATGAGCAGAAATGTGTTGCTTTAGTGTATCTCAGCAAATAAACTCAAAATAAGCTTTAGAAGTGTTTTAAAGGCTGTTTCTAGCGAGAGAAAGCTTTTTTCAAGTGAAGTTTCAAAGCAAAATGAGCCTTTTCTAGTGTGTTTCTTAGTTTTGGACACAAAAGTCAGTATTAGAGGCCCAAAAGCACAATTTGTTTAGTTTTGACTTTTCATGAACAGAAATGCTGCTTAGTGTAATCTCAGCAAATGAACTTAAAACGAGCTTCCAAGTGCTTTAAAAGTTGTTTCTTCAGCCAGAGAAAGCTTTTTCATGTAAAGTTTCAAAGCAAAATGAGCCTTTTCAGTGTGTTTCTTTAGTTTTAGACACAAACAGTCATATTAGGAGCCTAAAAAGCACAATTTGTTTAGTTCTTGACTTTTCAGGAGCAGAAATGCTGTTTTAGTGCATCTGAAAGTAAATGAAAACTCAAAACAAGCTCTAGTGAAGTGTTTTCTTAAGGTTGTTTCTCAGCTAGAGAAAGCTTTTTCATGCAGTTTCCTCTTAAAGCAAATGGAGCTCTTTCAGTGTGTTTCTAGTTTTGGACACAAAAAGTCATATTAGAGCTCAAAAAGCACAATTTGCTTCTGTTTGATTTTTCATGGGCAGAAATGTTGTTTTAGTGTATTCCCAGCAAATGAACTCAAACATGTCCCAGAACTGTTTTTAAAGGGTTGTTTCTGCTTGCTTTGCAGAGAAAGTTTTTCTATGCAGTTTCAAAGCAAAATGATTTTTCTTCAGTGTGTTTCTAGTTTTGGAGCACAAAAAGTCAGTATTGGAGCTTCAAAAGGATATTGTGTTTCTGTTTTTTGACTTTTCATGAGCAGAAATGCTGTTTTAGTGCATCTCAGCAAATGAACTCAAAAATGCTTCTAGAAGTGTTTTTAAAGGTTGTTCTTCAGCGAGAAAAAGCTTTTTCATGCAGTTTCCAAAGCAAAATGAGTATTTTCAGTGTGTGCTTCTAGTTCTGGACACAAAAAGTCAGTATTAGAGCTCCAAAAGCACAATTTGCTTTGCTTTTGACTTTTTCATGAGCAGAAAATGCTGTTTTAGTGCATCTCAGCAAATGAACTCCAAAACAAGCCTAGAAGTGCTTTTAAAAGTTGTTTCTCAGCGAGAGAAAGTTTTTCACGTAGTTTGTAAAGAAGCAAAATGAGCCTTTTCAGTGTGTTTCTAGTTTTGGATACAAAGTCAGCTTTGAGCTCAAAAAGTAAAATTTGTTTAAATTTTTGACTTTTCATGAGCAGAAATGCTGTTTTAGTGCATCTCAGCAAATGAACTCAAACAAGCTTCTAGAAGTGCTTTAAAAGTTGTTTCAAAGCGAAAAGCTTTTTCATGTAGTTTCAAAGCAAAATGAGCCTTTTCAGTGTGTTTTCTAGTTTTGAACACAAAAAGTCATATTAGAGCTCAAAAAAGCACAATTTGCTTCTGTTTTGACTTTTCATGAAAGAGAAATGCTGTTTTAGTGCATCTCATCAAATGAACTCAAAACAAGCCTAGAAGTGCTTTTAAAAGTTGTTTCTCAGCGAGAGAAAGCTTTTTTCATGCAGTTTCAAAGCAAATGAGCCTTTTCAGTGTGTTTCTAGTTTTGGACACAAAAGTCATATTAGAGCTCAAAAGAACAATTTGCTTAGTTTTTGACTTTCATGAACAGAAATGCTGTTTGTGCAATTCAGCAAATGAACTCAAAACAAGCCTACAAGTGCTTTAAAGGTAGTTTCTCAGCGAGAGAATGTTTTTCATGCAGTTTCAAAAGCAAAATGAACTTTTTTCAACGTGTTTCTAGTTTTTGGACACAAAAGTCATATTAGAGCTCAAAAACACAAAAATTCTGCTTTAGTTTTTGACTTTTATGAACAGAAATGTTGTTTTTGATGCATCCTCAGCAAATGAACTCAAACAAGCCTAGAAGTGCTTTAAAGGCTGTTTCTCAGCGAGAAAAGCTTTTCATGCAGTTTCAAAGCAAAATGAGCTTTTCAGTGTGTTTCTAGTTTTGGACACAAAAAGTCATATTAGAGCTCAAAATGCACAATTTGCTTTAGTTTTTGACTTTTCATGAACAGAAATGCTGTTTTTAGTGTATCTCAGCAAATAAACTCAAAACAAGCCTAGAAGTGCTTTAAAGGTTGTTTCTCAGCGAGAAAAAGCTTTTTCATGCAGTTTTAAAGCAAAATGAGCTTTTCAGTGTGTTTCTAGTTTTGGACACAAAAAGTCATATTAGAGCTCAAAAGTACAATTTGCTTAAATTTTGACTTTTCATGAGTAGAAATGCTGTTTTAGTGCATCTCAGCAAATGAACTCAAACAAGCCTAAGGCGTGCTTTAAAAGATTGTTTCAGCTTAGAGAAAGTTTTTTTCATGCAGTTTCAAAGCAAATGTGCTCTTTTTCATTGTGTTTCTTTCTAGTTTCGGACACAAAAGTCATATTAGAGCTCAAAAAGTAAAATTTGCTTAGTTCTTGATTTTTCATGAGCAGAAATGCTGTTTTAGTGCATCCCAGCAATGAACTCAAAATAAGCCTAGAAGTGCTTTGTTAAAGGTTGTTTCAGTAATAGAGAAAGCTTTTTCATGCAGTTTCAAAGCAAAATGAGCTTTTAGTGTGTTTTGTAGTTTTGACACAAAAAGTCACATCAGAGCTCAAAAAGCACAATTTGTTTAGTTATGACTTTTCATGAACAGAAAATGCTGTTTTAGTGCATCTCAGCAAATGAACTCAAAACAAGCCTAGGGAAGTGCTTTAAGTGTTGTTTCAGCGGGAGAAAGCTTTTTTTTCATGCAGTTTCAAAGCAAATGAGCCTTTCTGTAGTGTGTTTCTAGTTTTGGACACAAACAGTCATATTAGAGCTCAAAGCACAATTTGCTTAAATTTTGACTTTTCATGAGCAGAAATGCTGTTTAGTGCATCTCAGCAAATGAACTCAAAACATGCTTTTCCAGTGTTTTAAAAGTTGTTTCTCAGCGTGAGAGAAAAGTTTTTTCATGGTGTTTCAAAGCAAATGAGCCTTTTCAGGTGTGTTTCTAGTTTTGGACACAAATAGTCATATTAGAGTGCTTCAAAAGCATAATTTGCTCTTGGTTTTGACTTTTCATGAGCAGAAATGCTGTTTTAGTGCATCTCAGCAAATGAACCCAAAACAAGCCTAGAAGTGCTTTAAAAGTTGTTTCTCAGCGAGAGAAAGCTTTTTTCATGTAGTTTCAAAGCAAAATGAGCCTTTTCAAAGTGTTTTTAGTTTTTGACACAAAAAGTCATATTAGAGCTCAAAAGCACAATTTGCTTAGTTTTGATTCTTTTATGAGCAGAAATGCTGTTTTAGTGCATCTCAGGCAAATGAACTCAAACAAGCTTAGAAGTGCTTTGTAAAAGTTGTTTCTCAGCTTAGAGAAAGCTTTTTTTCTATGCAGTTTCAAAGCAAAAATGAGCCTTTTTCAGTGTGTTTCTAGTTTTGGACACAAAAGAATCATATTAGAGCTCAAAAAAGTAAAATTTGCTTAGTTTTTGACTTTTCATGAGCAGAAATGTGTTGTTTTTAGTGCATCATCTCAGCAAATGAACTCAAAACAAGCCTAGAAGTGCTTTAAAAAGCTGTTTTCAGCGTGAGAGAAAGCTTTTTCATGCAGTTTCAAAGCAAATGAGCCTTTTCAGTGTGTTTCTGTTTTGACACAAAAGTCATATTAGAGCTCAAAAGCACAATTTATTTCTTGTTTTGACTTTTCATGAGCTGAGAAATGCTGTTTTTAGTGCATCTCAGCAAATAAACTCAAAATGCTCTCAGAAGTGCTTTAAATGTTGTTTCTCAGCGAGAGAAAGCTTTTTCATGTGTGACAGTCTGGGAAGAAAAAATGAGCCTTTTCTAGTGTGTTTCTAGTTTTGGACACAAAAGTCAGTCATATTAGAGCCTCAAAAAGCACAATTTCCATATAGTTCTTGACTTTTCATGAGCAGAAATGCTGTTTTAGTGCATCTCAGCAAATGAACTTCAAAATAAGCTTGTAAGTGCTGTAAAGGTTGTTTCAGCGCGAGAAAGCTTTTTCTATGCAGTCTTCAAAGCAAATGAGCCTTTGTGTGTTTCTAGTTTTGGACACAAAGTCATATTAGAGCTCAAAAGAACAATTTGCTTAGTTCTTGACTTTTCATGATAGAAATGCTGTTTTAGTGTATCTCAGCAAATTAACTCAAAATGCTCTAGAAGTGCTTTTAAAGTTTGTTTCTCAGCGAGAGAAAGCTTTTTCATGCAGTAGTTTCAAAGCAAAATGAGCCTTTTTCTAACGTGCTTCTAGTTTTGACACAAAAGTCATATTAGAGCTCAAAAAGCAATAATTTGCTTTAGCTTTTGACTTTTCATGAGTAGAAATGCTGTTTTAGTGCATCCCAGCAAATGAACTCAAAACAAGCCTAGAAGTGCTTTGGGGTTGTTTCAGCTAGAGTAAAGCTTTTTCATGCAGTTTCAAAGCAAAATGAGCCTTTTCAGTTTGTTTCTAGTTTTGACACAAAAAGTCATATTAGAGCTCAAAAGCACAATTTGTTTGCTTTTTGATCTTTTCATGAGCAGAAATGCTGTTTTAGTGCATCTCAGCAAATGAACTCAAAACAAGCCTAGAAGTGTTTAAAAGTTGTTTCTCAGCTAGGAAAAAGCTTTTTTCATGCAGTTTCAAAGCAAAATGAGCCTTTCAAGTGTGTTTCTAGTTTTGGACGACAAAAAGTCATATTAGAGCTCAAAAGCACAATTTGCTTAGTTCTCTGACTTTTCATGAGCAGAAATGCTGTTTTAGTATCTCACCAAATGGAACTCAAAACAAGCTCTAGAAGTACTTTTTGTGCTATGTTTCTCAGCGTAGAGAAAGGTTTTTCATGCAGTTTCAAAGCAAAATGAGCCTTTCAGTGTGTTTCTAGTTTTGACACAAAAAGTCATATTAGAGCTCAAAAGGCCACATTTGCTTTAGTTTTTGACTTTTCATGAGCAGAATGCTGTTTTAGTAGCATCTCAGCAAATGAACTCCAAAACAAGCCTAGTAGTGCTTTTAAAGGCTGTTTCTCAGCTAGAGAAAGCTTTTCATGCAGTTTCTTAAAAGCAAAATGAGCCTTTCTAACGTGTTTCTATTTTTGGACAATAAAAGTCATATTAGAGCTTTTAAAAGCAAAATTTGCTTAAATTTTTGACTTCTATCAGAAGCAGAAATGCTGTTTCTAGTGCATCTCCAGCAAATAAATCCCCAAAATGTTTGTAAAGTAAAAGTTGTTTCTCAGCTTGAGAGAAAGCTTTTTCATGCAGTTTCAAAGCAAAATGAGCCTTTCTCAGTGTGTTTGTAGTTTTGACACAAAGTCATATATTAGGAGCCTCAAAAAGCACAATTTGCTTTAGTTTTTGACTTTTCTTATAAGCAGAAATGCTGTTTTAGTGCATCTCAGCAAATGAACCTCCAAACGCAGCTAGTAGAAGTGCTTTAAAAGGTAGTTTCAAAGCGAGAGAAAGCTTTTTCATGCAGTTTCAAAGCAAATGAGCCTTTTCAATGTTTCTAGTTTTGGACACAAAAAGTCATATTAGAGTTTTCAAAAGCAAAATTTGTTTAAATTTTGACTTTCATGATAGCAGAAATGCTGTTTTAGTAAATCTCAGCAAATGAACTCAAAACAAGCCTAGAAGTGCTTTAAAGGTTGTTTCTAAAGCGAGAGAAAGCTTTTTCATGCAGTTTGTAAAGCAAATGAGCCTTTTCAGTGTGTTTCTAGTTTTGGATACAAAAAGTCATATTAGAGCTCTCAAAAAGTACAATTTGTTTTTGTTTTTTGACTTTTCATGAGCAGAAAATGCTGGGCTTTAGGTATCCCAGCAAATGAACTCAAAACAGCCTAGAAGTGCTTTAAAAGTTGTTTCTCTAGTTTAGAAAAGCTTTTCATGCAGTTTCAAAGCAAAAATGAGCCTTTTCAGTGTGTTTTAGTTTTTGGACACAAAAAGTCATATTAGAGCTCAAAAGCTATTAATTTGCTTAAGTTCTGACTTTCATGAGCAGAAATGCTGTTTTAGTGCATCTCAGCAAATGAACTCAAAACAAGTTTAGAAGTGTTTTTAAAAGTTGTTTCCTCAGCGAGAGAAAGCTTTTTCAAGTGCAGTTTCAAAGCAAATGAGCTTTTAGTTTATGTCTAGTTTTGCACACAAAAAGTCATATTAGAGCTCAAAAAGCACAATTTGTTTAGTTCTTGACTTTTCATGAGCAGAAATGCTGTTTTAGTGTATCCACCAAATGAACTCAAAAATGCCTAGAAGTACTTGGAAAGTTGTTTCTCAGCGAGAAAAAGCTTTTTCATGCAGTTTCAAAGCAAAATGAGCCTTTTTCAGTGTGTTTTAGTTTTGGACACAAAAGTCATATTAGAGCTCAAAAAGCACAATTTGCTTGCGTTTTTGACTTTTCATGAGCAGAAATGCTGTTTTAGTGCATCTCAGCAAATAAACTCAAAACAAGCCTAGAAGTGCTTTTAGCTATTGTTTCTCAGCTTGAGAGAAAGCTTTTTCATGCAGTTTCAAAGCAAAATGAGCCTTTTCAGTGTGTTTCTAGTTTTGGGACACAAAGTCATATTAGAGCTCAAAAGCACAATTTGCTTCTGTTTTTTGACTTTTCATGAGTAGAGAAATGCTGTTTTAGTGCATCTCAGCAAATGAACTTAAAACAAGCCTTAGAAGTGCTTTAAAAAGTTGTTTCTGAGCGAGAGAAAGCTTTTTCATGCAGTTTCAAAGCAAATGAGCCTCTTTCAGTGTGTTTCTAGTTTTGGACACAAACAGTCATATTAGAGAGCTCAAAAGCACAATTTGTTTTAGTTCTTGACTTTTCATGAGCAGAAATGCTGTTTTAGTGCATCTCAGCAAATGAACTCAAAACAAGCCTAGAAGTGTTTTAAAGGTTGTTTCTCAGCTTAGAGAAAGCTTTTTCATGCAGTTTCAAAGCAAAAATGAGCCTTTTTCAGTGTGTTTCTAGTTTTGGACACAAAAAGTCATATTAGGAGCTCAAAAGCACAATTTGGTTTAGTTTATGACTTTTCATGAACAGAAATGCTGTTTTAGTGCATCTCACAAAATGAACTCCAAAACAAGCCTAGAACTGCTTTAAAGGTTGTTTCTCAGGCTTAGAGAAAGCTTTTTCATGCAGTTTCAAAGCAAAATGAGCCTTTTTCTAGTGTGTTTCTAGTTTTGGACACAAAAGTCATATTAGAGCTCAAAAAGGACAATTTGCTTAGTTCTGGACTTTTCATGAGCAGAAATGCTGTTTTAGTGCATCTCAGCAAATGAACTCAAAACAAGCCTAGAAGTGCTTTTAAAAGTTGTTCCTCAGCGAGAAAAGCTTTTTCATGTAAAGTTTCAAAGCAAAATGAGCCTTTTCAACGTGTTTCTAGTTTTGGACACGTAAGTCATATTAGAGCTTTCAAAAGCAAAATTTGCTTAAATTTTGACTTTTCATGAGCAGAAATGCTGTTTTAGTGCATCTCATCAAATGAACTCAAAAATGCTTCCAGAAGTGCTTTTGTAAAGTTGTTTCTCAGCGAGAGAAAGTTTTTTCATGCAATTTCAGCTAAAATGAGGCCTTTCAGTGTGTTTCTAGTTTTGGACATAAAAAGTCATATTAGAGCTCAAAAAAGCAAAATTTGTTTTAAATTTGACTTTCTCATATAGAAATGCTGTTTTAGTGCATCTCAGCAATGAACTCAAAACAAGCCTAGAAGTGCTTTTAAAAGTTGTTTCTCAGCGAGAGAAAGTTTTTTCATGCAGTTTCAAAGCAAAATGAGCCTTTTCAACGTGTTTCTAGTTTTGGACACAAAAAGTCATATTAGAGCTCAAAAGCAATAATTTGTTTAGTTTTTGACTTTCATGAACAGAAATGCTGTTTGTAGTGCATCCTCAGCAAATGAACTCAAAACAAGTTTAGAAGTGCTTTTAAAAAGTTGTTTCTCAGCGAAAGCTTTTTTCATGCTGTTTCAAAGCAAAATGAGCCTTTTCAGTGTGTTTCTAGTTTTGGACACAAAAAAGTCATATTAGAGCTCAAAAGCACAATTTGCTTAATTTTTGACTTTTCATGAGAAATGCTGTTTTAGTGCATCTCAGCAAATAAACTCAAAAACAAGCCTAGAAGTGTTTTTTTAAAAGTTGTTTCTCAGCGAGAGAAAAGCTTTTTCATGCAGTTTCAAAGCAAAATGAGCCTTTTCAGTGTGTTTCTAGTTTCCTGGAAGTTAAAAGTCATATTGGAGCTCAAAAAAGCACAATTTGCTTAGTTCTTTGAATTTTCATGAGCAGAAAGGCTGTTTTAGTGCATCTCAGCAAATGAACTCAAAATAAGCCTAGAAGTGCTTTAAAGGTTGTTTCTCAGCTTGAGAGAAAGCTTTTCATGTGCAGTTTCAAAGCAAATGAGCTTCCTAGTTTGTTTCTAGTTTTGGACAATAAAAAGTCATATATTGGGAGCTCAAAAGCACAATTTGCTCTGCTTATGACTTTTCATGAACAGAAATGCTGTTTTAGTGCATCTCAGCAAATGAACTCAAACAAGCCTTAGAAGTGCTTTAAAAAGTTTTTTTCAAGGAGAAAGCTTTTTCATGCAGTTTCAGAAAGCAAAATGAGTCTTTTCAGTGGTTCCTAGTTTTGGACACAAAAAGTTCATATTAGGAGCTCAAAAAGCACAATTTGCTTAAATTTGGACTTCTTTCATGAGCAGAAATGCTGCTTTTAGGCATCCACAAAATGAACTCACAAACAAGCTCTAGAAGTGTGCTTTTTAAAAGTTGTTTCTCAGCTTATAGAAAGCTTTTTCATGCAGTTTCAAAGCAAATGAGCCTTTTTCAACGTTGTTTCTAGTTTTGACACAAAAAGTCATATTAGAGCTCAAAAGCAAAATTTGCTTAAATTTCTTGACTTTTCTATACAGAAGAAATGCTGTTTGCAGTGCATCTCAGCAATGAACTCAAAACAAGCCTAGAAGTGTTGAAAAAGTTGTTTCAGCGAGAGAAAGCTTTTTCATGCAGTTTCAAAGCAAAATGAGCCTTTTTCACGTGTTTTCTACTTTGACACACAAAAAGTCATATTAGAGCTCAAAAGCACAATTTGCTTAGTTTTTGACTTTTCATGAACAGAAATGCTGTTTTAGTGCATCTCAGCAAATGAACTCAAAACAAGCTCTAGAAGTGCTTTTTAAAAGTTGTTTCTCAGCTGAGAAAAGCTTTTTCATGCAGTTTCCCCAAAGGCAAAATGAGCGCTTTTCAGTGTGTTTCTAGTTTTGGACATAAAAAGTCATATTAGAGCTCAAAAGCTCTAATTTGTTTCTGTTTTTGACTTTTCATGAGCAGAAATGCTGTTTTAGTGCATCTCAGCAAATAAACTCAAACACAGTTTAGAAGTGCTTTAAAGGCTGTTTCTCAGGCGAGAGAAAGCTTTTTCATGCAGTTTCAAAGCAAAATGAGCCTTTTCAGTGTGTTTCTAGTTTGGACACAAAAAGTCATATTGGAGCTCAAAAAGCAATAATTTGCTTAGTTCTGACTTTTCATGAGCAGAAATGCTGTTTTAGTGCATCTCAGCAAATGAACTCAAACAAGTTTGTAAGTGCTTTAAAAGCTGTTTCTCAGCGAGAGAAAGCTTTTTCATGCAGTTTCAAAGCAAATGAGCCTTTTTCAGTGTGTTTCTAGTTTTGGACACAAAAATCATATTGGAGCTCAAAAGCACAATTATTAGTCTTAGTTTATGACTTTTTGACATGAACAGAAATGCTGTTTTTAGTGCATCTCAGCAATGAACCTTTCAAAACAAGCCTTAGAAGTGCTTTTAGCCGGTGAGTTGTTTGCAAATCAGCGAGAACTCGGGTGTCGGCCCAAATGCTTTTTGTTTCTGTTATGCTTTTCATGCAGCGCTTCAAAGCAAAATGAGCCTTTTCAGTGTGTTTCTAGTTTTGGACACAAAAGTCATATTAGAGCTCAAAAGCACAATTTGCTTAAATTTTGACTTTTCATGAGCAGAAATGCTGTTTTAGTGCATCCCCAGCAAAATGAACCCAAAACGCTTCCATAGAAGTGCTTTGTATGTTGTTCTCAGCGAGAGAAAGTTTTTTTTCATGCAGTTTCAAAGCAAAATGAGCCTTTTTTAACGTGTTTCTACTTTGGACACAAAAGTCATATTAGAGCTCAAAGCACAATTTGCTTAGTTTTTGACTTTTTCATGAACAGAAATGCTGTTTTAGTGCATCTCAGCAAATGAACTCAAAACAAGCCTAGAAGTGCTTTAAAAGTTGTTTCTAGTGCTTATAGAAAGCTTTTTTTCATGTGCAGTTTCAAAGCAAAATGAAGCCTTTTCAGTTTGTTTCTTAGTTTTGGACACAAAAAGTCATATTAGAGCTCAAAAGCACAATTGCTTTGCTTTTGACTCTTTCTGAGCAGAAATGCTGCCTTTAGTGCATCTCTGTGCAGCAATAAAACTCAAAACAAGCCTAGAAGTGCTTTAAAGGCTGTTTCTCAGCTAGAGAAAGCTTTTCTGTGCAGTTTCAAAGCAAAATGAGCCTTTCAGTGTGTTTCTAGTTTTGACACAAAGTCATATTATGAGCTCTAAAAGCCACAATTGGTTTAGTTCTTGGATTTTCATGAGCAGAAATGCTGTTTTAGTGCATCTCAGCAAATGAACTCCAAAATAAGTTTAGAAGTGTTTTTAGTGCTGTTTCTCACGTAGAAAAAGCTTTGTCATGCAAGTTTCAGAAGCAAAATGAGCTTTTCAACGTGTTTCTAATTTTGGACAAAAGTTTATTAGAGTTTTAAAAAGCAAAATTTGCTTAAATTTTGACTTTTAATGAGCAGAAATGCTGTTTTTTAGTGTGCATCTCAGCAAATGAACTCAAACAAGCCTAGAAGTGCTTTTAAAAGTTGTTTCTTCAGCGAGAGAAAGCTTTTTCATGCAGTCTCAAAGCAAATGAGCTCTTTTCAATGTGTTTTTAGTTTTGACACAAAAGTTCATATTAGAGTCAAAGTACAAATTGCTTAGTTTTTTGACTTATCATGAGCAGAAATGCTGTTTTAGTGCATCTCAGCAAATGAACTCCAAAACGAGCCTAGAAGTTGTTTAAAAGTTGTTTCTCAGTTTGAGAAAGCTTTTATGATGCAGTTTCAAAGCAAAATGAGCCTTTCCTAGTGTAGTTTCTAGTTTTGACACAAAAAAGTCATATTAGGTTTTCTCAAAAGCACAATTTGCTTAGTTTATGACTTTTTCATGAACAGAAATGCTGCTTTAGTGCATCTCACCAAATGAACTCAAACAAGCCTAGAAGTGCTTTGTAAAAGTTGTTTCTCAGGCGTAGAGAAAGTTTTTCTGGCGTGCAGTTTCTGTGCCAAAAATGAGCCTTTTCAGTGTGTTTCTAGTTTCCTGACATAAAAGTTATATTAGAGCTCAAAAAGCAAAATTTGCTTAAATTTGACTTTTCATGAGTAGAAATGCTGTTTTAGTGCATCTCAGCAAATGAACTCAAAACAAGCTCAGAAGTGCTTTTAAAAGTTGTTTCTCAGCGAGAGAAAGCTTTTTCATGCAGTTTCTGTAAAGCAAAATGAGCTTCTTTCAGTGTGTTTCTAGTTTTGGGACACAAAAAGTCATATTAGAGCTCAAAAGCACACTTTGTTAAGGTTTTTGACTTTTCATAGTTAGAAATGCGTTGTTTTAGTGCATCTCAGCAAATGAACTCAAAACAAGCCTTACAAGTGCTTTTAAAAAAAGTAGTTTCTCATGAGAAAGCTTTTTCATGTAGTTTCAAAGCAAAATGAGCCTTTTCAACGTATTTCTAGTTTTGGATAATAAAATCATATTAGAGCTTCAAAAAGCAAAATTTGCTTAAATTTGGACTTTTCTATGAGCAGAAATGCTGTTTCTTAGTGCATCTCTACCAAATGAACTCAAAATAAGCCTCTAGAAGTGCTTTTAAAGTTGTTTCCTCAGCCGTATAGAAAGCTTTTTCATGAAGTTTTAAAGGTAAAATTAGCTTCCTTTCAACGTGTTTCTAGTTTTGGACACAAAAAGTCAGTATTAGAGCCTCGTAAAGCAAAATCTCCATAAATTTTTTGACTTCACAAGGCAGAAATGCTGTTTTAGTGCATCCCAGCAAATGAACTCAAAATAAGCTTCTAGAAGTATTTTTAAAGTTGTTTCCTCAGTGAGAGAAACTTTTTTCATGCAGTTTCAAAGCAAAATGAGCCTTTTTCAATGTGTTTCTACTTTTGGACAATAAAAAGTCATGCTAGGAGCTCAAAAAGCACAATTTGCTTCTGCTTTTGACTTTTCATGAACAGAAATGTTGTTTTAGTAAGAATTTAGCAAAATTAACTCAAAAATAAGCTTCAGAAGTGCTTTTTTAAAAGCAGTTTCTCAGCTGCAGAAAAAGCTTTTTCATGTAGTTTCAAAGCAAAATGAGCCTTTTTCTTTAGTGTTTCTAGTTTTGGACACAAAAAGTCATATTAGAGCTCAAAAGCACACTTTGCTTGTTTTTGACTCTTCTATGAGCAGAAATGCTGTTTTAGTGTATCCCAGCAAAATAAAACTCAAAACAAGCCTAGAAGTGCTTTTAAAGCACATTTCTCATGAGTAGAGAGCGCCATGCAGTTTTAAGCAAAATGGAGCTTCTTTTAGTGTATTTCTAGTTTCGGATACATAAAGTCATATTGAGTCTCAAAAGTACACTTTTGGGTTAATTCTTTGACTCTTTTCATGAGCAGAAAGGCTGTTTTAGTGCATCTCTCAGCAAATGAACTCAAAATAAGCTCTTAGAAGTGTTTTTTAAAGGTTGTTTTCTCAGCTTAAGAGAAAGTTTTTTCATGCAGTTTCCAAAGCAAAAATGAGCCTTTCAGTTTGGTTTCTCAGTTTTGGACACAAAAAGTCATATTGGAGCCCAAAAATACACAATTCTGTTTAGTTTATGACTTTCATGAACAGAAATGCTGTTTTAGTGGCATCTCACTAAATGAACTCAAAACAAGCCTTAGAAGTGCTTTTAAAAGTTTTTCTCAGCGTAGAGAAAGCTTTTCTCATGTGCAGTTTCGAAAGAAACATGTCTCTTTCTGTGTGTTTCTAGTTTTGGACACAAAAGTCATATTAGATCTCAAAAAGCACAATTTGTTTGGGAATTTGGACTTTCTATGAGTTATAGAAATGCTGTTTTAGTGCATTCCACCAAATGAACTCAAAACAAGCCTAGAAGTGCTTTAGTGTTGTTTCAGCTTATAGAAAGCTTTTTCATGTAGCTTCAAAGCAAAACGAGCCTTTTCAGTGTGTTTCTAGTTTCTGGACACAAAAGTCATATTGGGAGCTCAAAAGCATAATTTGCTTAGTTCTTGACTTCTTTCATGAGTATGAAATACTGCTTTAGTGCATTCTCAGCAAATGAACTCGAAACAAGCCTAGAAGGGGCTTTTTGTAAAAGTTGTTTCTCAGGCGAGAGAAAGCTTTTTCATGCAGTTTCCGTGCCAAATGAGCTCTTTTCAGTGTGTTTCTAGTTTTGGACACAAAATCATATTGGAGCTCAAAAAAGCACAATTTGCTTTAGCTTTATGACTTTTCATGAACAGAAATGCTGTTTTAGTGCATCTCAGCAAATGAACTCAAAATGCTTCCAGAAGTGCTTTAAAAAGTTGTTTTCAGCTGAGAAAGCTTTTTCATGCAGCTTTCAAAGCAAAAATGAGCCTTTTCTAGTGTGTTTCTAGTTTTGGACACAAAAAGTCATATTAGGAGCCTCAAAAGCACAATTTGTTTAAATTTTGATTTTATGAGAGTAGTAAACATGCTTTAGTGCATCTCAGCACATGAACTCAAAACAAGCCTAGAAGTGCTTTTATGTTGTTTCCCTGTGCGAGAAAGTTTTTTCATGCAGTTTCTGTGCAAAATGAGCCTTTTTCAACGCGTGTTTCTACTTTTTGATACAAAAAGTCATGTTATTAGAGCTCAAAAAGCACAATTTGCTTAGTTTTTTGACTTTTCATGAACAGAAATGCTGTTTCTAGTGCATCCTCAGCAAATGAACCCAAAACAAGTTTAGAAGTGCTTTTGTAAAAAGTTGTTTTCTAAGCTTATAGAAAGCTTTTCTATGCAGTTTCAAAGCAAAAATAAGCTCTTTCAGTTTGTTTCTGGTTTTGGACACAAAAAGTCACATTAGAGCTCAAAAGTACAATTTGTTTAGTTCTTTGACTTTTCATGAGCAGAAATGCTGTCTTTAGTGCATCTCAGCAAATGAACTCAAAACAAGCCTTAGAAGTGGCTTTTGGTGTTGTTTCTCAGCCGTATAGAAAGCTTTTTTCATGCAGTTTCAAAGCAAATGAGCCTTTTCAGTGTGTTTCTAGTTTTGGACATAAAGTCATATCACAGCCTGGGAAAAAGTACAATTTGCTTAGTTTATGACTTTTCATGAACAGAAAATGCTGTTTTAGTGCATCCTCAGCAAATGAACCTGCAACAAGCCTAGAAGTGCTTTAAAAGTTGTTTCTCAGCTTTCAGAGAAAGCTTTTTTCTGGCGTAGTTTCAAAGCAAAATGAGCTCTTTCAGTGTGTTGAAGCCTGGGCACAAAAAGTCATATTAGAGCTCAAAAAAGTACACCCTGCTTTAGTTCTTGACTTTCTATGAGTTAGAAAATGCTGTTTTAGTGCATCTCAGCAAATGAACTCAAAAACAAGCCTTAGAAGTGCTTTTAGTTAGGCTGTTTTCTCAGCGAGAGAAAGTTTTTTCATGCAGTTTCAGAAGCAAAATGAGCCTTTTCAGTGTGTTTCTAGTTTCGACAATGTAAGTTTATAGTTAGAGCTCAAAAAGCAATACACTTGTTTAGTTTCTTTGACTTTTTCATGAGCAGAAATGCTGTTTTAGTGCATTCTATAAAATGAACTCAAAACAAGCTTCAGAAGTGTTTTAAAGTTGTTTCTCAGCGCAGAGAAAGCTTTTTCATGCAGTTTCAAAGCAAAAATGAGCCTTTTCAGTGTGTTTCTAGTTTTGGACACAAAAAGTCATATTAGAGCTCAAAAGTATAATTTGTTTAGTTCTCTGACTTTCATAAGCAGAAATGCTGTTTTAGTGCATCCTCAGCAAATAAACTCTCAAAACAAGCCTAGAAGTGCTTTAGTGCTAGTTTCTCAGCGAGAGAAAGCTTTTTCATGCAGCAGTTTCAAAGCAAAATGAGCCTTTTTAAACTTGTTTCTAGTTTTGGACACAAAAGTCATATTAGGAGCTCAAAAGCAAATTTATTTGAATTTGGACTTTTCATGAGCAGAAATGCTGTTTTAGTGCATCTCAAATAAATGAACTCAAAACAAGCCTAGAAGTGCTTTAAAGGTTGTTTCTCAGTGAGAAAAGCTTTTTCATGCAGCTTCAAAGCAAATGAGCTTTTTCAGTGTGTTTCTAGTTTTGGACACAAAAAGTCATATTAGGAGCTCAAAAAGTACAATTTGTTTGCTGCTTTGACTTTTTTCATGAGCAGAAATGTTGCTTTAGTGCATCTCAGCAAATAAACTCCAAAAATGCTCTAGAAGTGTTTAAAAAGTTGTTTCTCGAAGGAGAAAAAGCTTTTCTTATGCAGTTTCAAAGCAAATGAGCCTTTTCAACGTGTTTCTAGTTTTGGACATGGTGAAGTCATAATAGAGGCCCAAAAAGCAAAAATTTGTTTAAATTTTGACTTCTTTCATGAGTAGAAATGCTGCTTTAGTGCATCTCAGCAAATGAATCCCCAAAACAAGTTTAGAAGCTCTTTAAAAGTTGTTTTTCCTCAGTGAGAGAAAGTTTTTTTCTATGCAGTTTCAAAGCCAAATGAGCCTTTTTTCTAGTGTGTGTTTCTCTAGTTTTGATACAAAAATCATATTAGGAGCCTCAAAAAAGCACAATTTATTTAGTTTTTGACTTTTCATGAGCAGAAATGCTGTTTTAGTGCATCTCTGTAAAATGAACTCCAAACGAGCCTAGAAGTGGTTTAAAGAGTTGTTTTCTCAAATGAGAGAAAGCTTTTTCACGGTGTTTCAAAGCAAAATGAGCCTTTTCTAGTGTGTTTCTAGTTTTGGACACAAAAAGTCATATTAGAGCTCAAAAGCACATTCTTGTTTAGTTCTTGACTTTTCTATAAGGTGAAAATGCCGTTTTAGTGTGCATCTCAGGAAATAAACTCAAAATGGGCCTAGAAGCGTTTTTTAAAAGTAGCGTTTCTGCATGAGAGAAAGTTTTTTCATGTAGTTTCCAAAGCAAAATGAGTTTTTCAACTTGTTTCTAGTTTTGGACACAAAAGTCATATTGGAGCTCAAAAAGCAAAATTTGCTTACCTTGACTTTTCTATGAGCAGAAATGCTGTTTTAGTGCATCTCAGCAAATGAACTCCAAAACAATCTTAGAAGTGCTTTTTAAAAGTTGTTTCCTCTTGCTTAGAGAAAAGTTTTTCATGCAGCTTCAGTTGAAATGAGCCTTTTTCAGTGTGTGTTTCTAGTTTTGGACATAAAAAGTTTCATTAGGAGCTCAAAAGCACAATTTGCTTAGTTCTGACTTTCATGAGCAGAAATGCTGTTTTAGCAGTATCTCAGCAAATGAACTCAAAACAAGTCTAGAAGTGTTTTAAAGGTTGTTTCTCAGCTTAGAGAAAGCTTTTTCATGCAGTTTGCAGAAGCAAAATGAGCTCTTTCTTAGCAAGCGTTTCTAGTTTTGGACATTAAAAAGTCATATTGGAGCCCAAAAGCACAATTTGCTTAGTTTTTGACTTTTTCATGAACAGAAATGCTGTTTTAGTGCATTCCCAGCAAATGAACTCCAAAACAAGCCTAGAAGGGCTTTAAAAGTTGTTTCTCGTCGAAAAAGTTTTTTCTATGCAGTTTTCAAAGCAAATGAGCCTTTTCTATAGTGTGTTTCTTTAGTTTTGGATACAAAAAGTCATAATAGGAGCTCAAAAAGCAAAATTTGCTTAAATTTGGACTTTTCATGAGCAGGAAATGCTGTTTTTAGTGGCATCTCAGCAAATGAACTCAAAACAAGTTCTAGAAGTGCTTTAAAAGTTGTTTCTCAGCTAGAGAAAGCTTTTTCAAGGCAGTTTCAAAGCAAAATGAGCCTTTTCAAGGTAAGCTTTTAATTTTTGGACAATAAAAAGTCAAATTAGGAGCTCAAAAAAGCACAATTTGCTTAGTTTTTGACTCTTCATGAACAGAAATGCTGTTTTAGTGCATCTCAGCAAATGAACCCAAAACAAGCCTAGAAGTGCTTTTTAAAAGTTGTTTTCAGTTTATAGAAAGCTTTTTTCATGTAGTTTCCAAAGCAAAATGAGCTCTTTCTGAACGTGTTTCTCACTTTTGGACACAAAAAGTCATATTAGGAGTTCAAAAAGTATTACTTTGTTTAGTTCTTGACTTTTATGAGCAGAAATGTTGTTTTAGTGCATCTCAGCAAATGAACTCAAAAAAGTTTAGAAGTGTTTGTGAAGGTTGCTTTTCAGCGAGAGAAAGCTTTTTTTTCATGCAGTTTCAAAGCAAAATGAGCTCTTTTCTTAGTTTGTTTTCAGTTTTGGACACAAAAAGTTTATGCATAGAGCTCAAAGCACAATTTGCTTAGTTCTTGACTTTTCATGAGCAGAAATGCTGTTCTTTTAGTGCATCTCAGCAAATGAACTCAAAACAAGCCTAGAAGTAATTTAAAAGTTGTTTCTCATAGCGAAAAGCTTTTTCATGCAGTTTCAAAGCAAATTTGAGCCTTTTCAGTGTGTTTCTAGTTTTGGACACAAAGTCATATTAGGAGCTCAAAAGTAATAATTTGTTTTGTTTTTGACTTTTCATGAGCAGAAATGCTGTTTTTAGTGCATCTCAGCAAATAAACTCAAAACAAGCTTCCAGAAGGCGCTTTCTTTTAAAGGCTGTTTCTCAGCTTGCAGAGAAAGCTTTTTCATGCAGCTTCAAAGCAAATGAGTCTTTCTAGTGTGTTTCTAGTTTTGGACATAAAAAGTCATATTAGAGCTCAAAAGCACAATTTGTTTAGTTTTTGACTCTTTGTGATCAGAAATGCTGTTTTAGTGCATCTCAGCAAATGAACTTAAAACGAGCCTAGAAGTAAGTGAAAAGTTGTTTCTTTAGCTTAGAGAAAGCTTTTTCTTGTATGCAGTTTGAAAGCAAACAGAGCTTTTTCAGTGTGTTTCTAGTTTTGGACACAAACAGTCATGCATATAGAGCTCAAAAAAGCACAATTCTGTTTTGTTTTTGACTTTTCATGAGCAGAAATGCTGTTTCAGTGCATCTCAGCAAATGAACTCCCAAAAATGCTTCAGAAGTGGGCTTTTTAAAGGTTGTTTCTCAGGCGAGAAAGCTTTTTCATGTAGTTTCAAAGCAAATGAGCCTTTTCAGTGTGTTTCTTAGTTTTGGGACACAAAAAGTCATATTGGAGCTCAAAAGCACAATTTGTTTAGTTTATGACTTTTCATAAATAGAAATGCTGTTTTTAGTGCAGTATCTCAGCAAATGAACTCAAAATGCTTCTAGAACTGCTTTAAAAGTTGTTTCTCAGCGAGAGAAAGCTTTTTCTGGGTGCAGTTTCCCCCCAAAGCAAATGAGCTCTTTTCAGTAAGCTTCTAGTTTTGGACACAAAAAGTCAGCATTAGAGCCTAAAAGGGATAATTTGCTTTAGTTCTTGACTTTTCACATGAGCAGAAATGTTGTTTAGTGTGCATCTCAGCAAATGAACTCCAAACATGCTCTAGAAGTGTTTTCTTTTAAAAGTTGTTCCTCTCAGCGCAGAAAAAGTTTTTTCATGCAGTTTCAAAGCAAAATGAGCCTTTTCAACGTGTTTCTAGTGCCTTGGACACAAAAAGTCATATTAGAGTTTTCGTGAAAGCAAATTTTGTTTAAATTTTGACTTTTCATGAGCAGAAATGCTGTTTTAGTGCATCTCAGCAAATGGAACTCAAATGTTTCCTAGAAGTGCTTTAAAAGTTGTTTCTCAGCGCAGAGAAAGCTTTTTCATGCAGTTTCAAAGCAAATGAGCTTCTTTCAACGTGTTTCTAGTTTTGGACACAAAGTCATATTAGAGCTTTCAAAAGCAAAATTTGCTTTTAAATTTTGACTTTTCATATAGAAATGCTGTTTTAGTGCATCTCAGCAATGAACTCAAACAAGCCTAGAAGTGTTTTAAAAGTTGTTTCTCAGCGAGAGAAAGCTTTTTCATGCAGTTTCAAAGCAAAATGAGCTCTTTTCAGTGTGTTTCTAGTTTTGGACAAAAAAGTCATATTAGAGGCTCAAAAGCACAATTTGCTTAGTTTTTGACTTTTCTCATGAACAGAAATGCTGTTTTAGTGGCATCTCAGCAAATGAACTCAAAACAAGCCTCTAGAAGTGTTTTAAAAGTTGTTTCTCAGCGAAGTGAGAGCTTTTTCATGTTGTTTCAAAGCAAAATGAGCCTTTTCAGTGTGTTTCTAGTTTTGGACACAAAGTCATATTAGAGCTCAAAAAGCAATTTGCTTAGTTTTTGACTTTTTCATGAGCAGAAATGCTGCTTTAGTGCATCTCAGCAAATGAACTCAAAACAAGCCTAGAAGTGCTTTTAAAAGTTGTTTCTCAGCTAGAGAAAGCTTTTTCATGCAGTTTCAAAGCAAAATGAGCCTTTTCAGTGTGTTTCTAGTTTTGGACACAAAAGTCATATTAGAGCTCAAAAGCATTAATTTGCTTAGTTTTTGGACTTTTCATGAAGCAGAAATGCTGTTTTAGTGCATCTCAGCAAATGAACTCAAACAAGCCTACAAGTGCTTTTTAAAAGTAGTTTCTCAGCGAGAGAAAGCTTTTTCATGCAGTTTCAAAGCAAAATGAGCCTTTTCAACGTGTTTCTAGTTTCTGGACACAAAAAGTCATATTAGAGCTCAAAAAGCAAAATTTGCTTAGTTTGACTTTTCATGAGCAGAAATGCTGCTTTAGTGCATCTCAGCAAATGAACTCAAACAAGCCCAGAAGTGCTTTTAAAAGTTGTTTCTCAGCGAGAGAAAGCTTTTTCTTCATGCAGTTTCAAAGCAAAATGAGCCTTTTTCAACGTGTTTCTAGTTTTGGACACAAAAGTCATATTAGAGCTTTCAAAAAGCAAAATTTGCTTAAATTTTGACTTTTCATAAGCAGAAATGCTGTTTTAGTGCATCTCAGCAAATGAACTCAAAATGTTTCTGTGAAGTGCTTTCTTTTAAAAGTTGTTTCTCAGCTTAGAGAAAGCTTTTTCATGCAGTTTCAAAGCAAAATGAGCCTTTTTCAACGTGTTTCTACTTTTGGACACAAAAGTCATATTAGAGCTCAAAAAGCATTAATTTGCTTAGTTTTTGACTTTTCATGAACAGAAATGCTGTTTTAGTGCATCTCAGCAAATGAACTCAAAACAAGCCTAGAAGTGTTTTAAAGGTTGTTTCTCAGCGAGAAAAGCTTTTTCATGCAGTTTCAAAGCAAAAATGAGCTTCTTTTCAGTGTGTTTCTAGTTTTGGACACAAAAAGTCATATTAGAGCTCAAAAAGTACAATTTGTTTAGTTTTTTGACTTTTCATGAGCAGAAATGCTGTTTTAGTGCATCTCAGCAAATAAACTCAAACAAGCCTAGAAGTGTTTCTTTAAAGGTTGTTTCTCAGCTGAGAGAAAGCTTTTTCATGCAGTTTCAAAGCAAAAATGAGCCTTTTCAGTGTGTTTCTTAGTTTGGACACAAAAAGTCATATTAGGAGCTCAAAAAGCACAATTTGCTTAGTTCTTGACTTTTCATGAGCAGAAATGCTGTTTTAGTGTGCATCTCAGCAAATGAACTCAAAATAAGCCTAGAAGTGCTTTAAAAGGTTGCTTTCACGTAGAGAAAGCTTTTTCATGCAGTTTCAAAGCAAAATGAGCCTTTTCAGTTTGTTTCTAGCTTTGGATACAAAAAGTCATATTGAGCTCAAAAGCACAATTTGCTTAGTTTATGACTTTTCATGAGCAGAAATGCTGTTTTAGTGCATCTCACCAAATGAACCCAAAATGCTTCCTTAGAAGTGCTTTTGAAGAGCTCAGCTAGAGAAAGCTTTTTCATGCAGTTTCAAAGTTAAAATGAGCCTTTTCAGTGTGTTTCTAGTTTTGGACACAAAAGTCATATTAGAGCTCAAAAAGCACAATTTGCTTAAATTTGGACTTTTCATGAGCAGAAATGCTGTCTTAGTGCATCTCACCAAATGAACTCCAAAACAAGCCATAGAAGTGTTTTAAAAGTTGTTTCTCAGCCGAGAAAGCTTTTTCATGCAGTTTCAAAGCAAAATGAGCCTTTTCAACGTGTTTCTAGTTTTGGACACAAAAAGTCATATTAGGAGCTCAAAAGCAAAATTTGCTTAAATTTTGACTTTTCATGAGCAGAAATGCTGTTTTAGTGCATCTCAGCAAATGAACTCAAAACAAGCCTAGAAGTGCTTTAAAAAGTTGTTTCTCAGCGAGAGAAAGCTTTTTCATGCAGTTTCAAAGCAAAATGAGCTCTTTTCAAATGTTGACTTTCCCTACTTTTGGACACAAAAGCTTCATATTAGAGTGCTCAAAAAGCACAATTTGCTTAGCCTTTTTGACTTTTCATGAACAGAAATGCTGTTTATTTTCAGTGCATCTCAGCAAATGAACTCAAAACAAGCCTAGAAGTGCTTTAAAAGTTGTTTCTCAGCGAGAGAAAAGCTTTTTCATGCAGTTTCAAAGCAAAATGAGCCTTTTCAGTGTGTTTCTAGTTTTGGACACAAAAAGTCATATTAGAGCTCAAAAAGCACAATTTGCTTTCTGCTTTTGACTCTTTCTATGAGCAGAAATGCTGTTTTAGTGCATCTCAGCAAATAAACTCAAAACAAGCCTAGAAGTGTTTAAAGGCTGTTTTCTCAAAATAGAGAAAGCTTTTTCATGCAGTTTCAAAGCAAAATGAGCCTTTTCAGTGTGTTTCTAGTTTCGACACAAAAGTCATATTGAGCTCAAAAAGCACAATTTGTTTAGTTTTGACTTTTCATGAGCAGAAATGCTGCTTTAGTGCATCTCAGCAAATGAACTTCGAAACAAGCCTAGAAGTGCTTTAAAAGTTGTTTCTCAGCGAGAGAAAGCTTTTTCATGCAGTTTCAAAGCAAATGAGCCTTTTCAGTGTGTTTCTAGTTTTGGACACAAAAATCATATTAGAGCTCAAAAGCACAATTTGCTTAGTTTATGACTTTTCATGAACAGAAATGCTGTTTTAGTGCATCTCAGCAAATAAACTCAAAACAAGCCTAGAAGTGTTTTTAAAAGTTGTTTCTCAGCTTATAGAAAGCTTTTTCATGTAGTTTCAAAGCAAAATAAGCTTTTCAGTTTGTTTCTAGTTTTGGGACACAAAAAGTCATATTAGAGCTCAAAAGCACAATTTGCTTAGCTCTTGACTTTTCATGAGCAGAAATGCTGTTTTTAGTGCATCTCAGCAAATGAACTCAAAACAGCAGCCTAGAAGTGCTTTTTAAAAGTTGTTTCTCAGCGATAAAAAGCTTTTTCTATGCAGTTTCAAAGCAAAAATGAGCTCTTTCAGTGTGTTTCTAGTTTTGGACACAAAAAGTCATATTAGAGCTCAAAAGCACAATTTGTTTGCTTTTGACTTTTTATGAGCAGAAATGCTGTTTTAGTGCATCTCAGCAAGTAAACTCAAAACAAGCTCTAGAAGTGCTTTAAAGGCTGTTTCAGCGAGAGAAAGCTTTTTTTCATGCAGTTTCAAAGCAAAATGAGCTCTTTTCAGTGTGTTTCTAGTTTTGGACACAAAAAGTCATATTAGAGCTCAAAAAGCACAATTTGCTTAGTTCTTGACTTTTCATGAGCAGAAATGCTGTTTTAGTGCATCTCAGCAAATGAACTCAAAACAAGCCTAGAAGTGTTTTTTTAGTGTTGTTTCAGCTAGAAAAAGCTTTTTCATGCAGTTTCAAAGCAAAATGAGCCTTTTCAACGTGTTTCTAATTTTGGACACAAAAGTCATATTAGAGCTTAAAAGCAAATTTGCTTAAATTTTGACTTTAATGAGCAGAAATGCTGTTTTTAGTGCATCTCAGCAAATGAACCTCAAAACAAGCCTAGAAGTGCTTTAAAAGTTGTTTCCTCAGCGAGAGAAAGCTTTTTCATGCAGTTTTCAAAGCAAAATGAGCTTTTTTCAGTGTGTTTCTAGTTTTGGGACACAAAGTCATATTGAGCTCAAAAAGCACAATTTGCTAGTTTTTGACTTTTCATGAGCAGAAATGCTGTTTTAGTGCATCTCAGCAAATGAACTCAAAACGAGCCTAGAAGTTGTTTAAAAGTTGCTTCTCAGCGAGAGAAAGCTTTTTCATGCAGTTTCAAAGCAAAATGAGCTTTTTCAGTGTGTTTCTAGTTTTGGACACAAAAAGTCATATTGGAGCTCAAAAGCACAATTTTGTTTAGTTTATGACTTTTCATGAACAGAAATGCTGTTTTAGTGCATCTCACCAAATGAACTCAAAACAAGCCTAGAAGTGCTTTTAAAAGTTGTTTCTCAGCGAGAGAAAGCTTTTTTTTTTTCATGCAGTTTCAAAGTAAAATGAGCCTTTTCAGTGTGTTTCTAGTTTTGGACACAAAAAGTCATATTAGAGCTCAAAAAGCAAAATTTGCTTAAATTTTTTGACTTTTCATGAGCAGAAATGCTGTTTTTAGTGCATCTCAGCAAATGAACTCAAACATGTTTAGAAGTGCTTTAAAAGTTGTTTTCAGCGAGAGAAAGCTTTTTCTATGCAGTTTCAAAGCAAAATGAGCTTTTTCAGTGTGTTTCTAGTTTTGGACACAAAAAGTCATATTAGAGCTCAAAAGCACAATTTGCTTAGTTTTTGACTTCTTCATAAGCAGAAATGCTGTTTTAGTGCATCTCTGGCAGCAAATGAACTCAAAACAAGCCTAGAAGTGCTTTTAAAGTTGTTTCTCAGCGATAGGATAGAAAGCTTTTTCATGCAGTTTCAAAGCAAAATGAGCCTTTTCAGTGTGTTTCTAGTTTTGGACACAAAGTCATATTAGAGCTCAAAAAGCACAATTTGCTTAGTTTTTTGACTTTTCATGAGCAGAAATGCTGGTTTAATGCATCTCAGCAAATAAACTCAAAACAAGCCTCAAGTGCTTTTTAAAGGCTGTTTCTCAGCGAGAGAAAGCTTTTTCATGCAGTTTCAAAGCAAATGAGCCTTTTCAGTTTGTTTCTAGTTTTGGACACAAAAGTCATATTAGAGCTCAAAAGCACAATTTGCTTAGTTTTTGACTTTCATGAGCAGAAATGCTGTTTTAGTGCATCTCAGCAAATGAACTCAAAACGAGCCTAGAAGTGCTTTTAAAAAGTTGTTTCTCAGCTTAGAGAAAGCTTTTTCATGCAGTTTCAAAGCAAAATGAGCCTTTTCAGTTTGTTTCTAGTTTTGGATACAAAAAGTCATATTAGAGCTCAAAAAGCACAATTTGCTTAGTTTTTGACTTTTCATGAGCAGAAATGCTGTTTTAGTGCATCTCAGCAAATGAACTCAAAACAAGCCTAGAAGTGCTTTCTTTAAAAGTTGTTTCTCAGCGAGAGAAAGCTTTTTCATGCAGTTTCAAAGCAAAATGAGCCTTTTCAGTGTGTTTCTTAGTTTTGGACACAAAAAGTCATATTAGGAGCTCCAAAAGCACAATTTGCTTAGTTCTTGACTTTTCATCAAAGCAGAAATGCTGTTTTAGTGCATCTCAGCAAATGAACTCAAAACAAGCCTAGAAGTGCTTTTTTAAAAGTTGTTTCTCAGCTGTATAGAAAGCTTTTTTCATGCAGTTTCAAAGCAAATGAGCCTTTTCAACGTGTTTCTAGTTTTGGACACAAAAAGTCATATTAGAGCTCAAAAAGCAGAATTTGCTTAAATTTGGACTTTTCATGAGCAGAAATGCTGTTTTAGTGCATCTCACCAAATGAACTCAAAAAAGTTTAGAAGTGCTTTAAAAGTTGTTTCTCAGCGAGAGAAAGCTTTTTCATGCAGTTTCAAAGCAAAATGAGCCTTTTCAGTGTGTTTCTGTTTGGACACAAAAGTCATATTAGAGCTCAAAAGCAAATTTGCTTAAATTTTGACTTTTCATAAGCAGAAATGCTGTTTTAGTGCATCTCAGCAAATAAACTCAAAACAAGCCTAGAAGTGCTTTAAAAGTAGTTTCTCAGCGAGAGAAAGCTTTTTCATGCAGTTTCAAAGCAAAATGAGCCTTTTCAACGTGTTTCTAGTTTTGGACACAAAAGTCATATTAGAGCTCAAAAGCAAAATTTGCTTTAGTTTTGATTTTTCATGAGCAGAAATGCTGTTTTAGTGGCATCTCAGCAAATGAACTCAAAACAAGCCTAGAAGTGCTTTAAAGGTTGTTTCTCAAAGTAGAGAAAGCTTTTTCATGCAGTTTCAAAGCAAAAATGAGCCTTTTCAGTGTGTTTCTAGTTTTGGACACAAAAAGTCATATTAGGAGCTCAAAAGCACAATTTGCTTAGTTTTTGACTTTTCATGAACAGAAATGCTGTTTTAGTGCATCTCAGCAAATGAACTCAAAACAAGCCTAGAAGTGCTTTAAAAGTTGTTTCTCAAGCGAGAGAAAGCTTTTTCATGCAGTTTCAAAGCAAAATGAGCCTTTTCAGTGTGTTTCTAGTTTTGGACACAAAAAGTCATATTAGAGCTCAAAAAGCACAATTTGCTTCGTTTGACTCTTTCATGAGCAGAAATGCTGTTTTAATGCATCTCAGCAAATAAACTCAAAACAAGCCTCGAAGTGCTTTAAAGGCTGTTTCTCAGCGAGAGAAAGCTTTTTCATGCAGTTTCAAAGCAAAATGAGCCTTTTCAGTTTGTTTCTAGTTTTGGACACAAAAAGTCATATTAGAGCTCAAAAGCACAATTTGTTTAGTTTTTGACTTTTCATGAGCAGAAATGCTGTTTTAGTTGCATCTCAGCAAATGAACTCAAAAACGAGCCTAGAAGTGCTTTAAAGTTGTTTCTCAGGTGAGAGAAAGCTTTTTCATGCAGTTTCAAAGCAAAATGAGCCTTTTCAGTGTGTTTCTAGTTTTGGACACAAAAAGTCATATTAGAGCTCAAAAAGCACAATTTGCTTAGTTTATGACTTTTTCTATGAACAGAAATGCTGTTTTAGTGGGAATCTCAGCAAATGCACTCAAAACAAGCCTAGAAGTGCTTTAAAAGTTGTTTCTCAGCGAGAAAAAGCTTTTTCATGCAGTTTCAAAGCAAAATTGAGCCTTTTCAGTGTGTTTCTAGTTTTGACACAAAAGTCATATTAGAGCTCAAAAAGCACAATTTGCTTAGTTTTTTGACTTTTCATGAGCAGAAATGCTGTTTTAGTGCATCTCAGCAAATGAACTCCAAAAACAAGCCTAGAAGTGCTTTTAAAGTTGTTTCTCAGCGAGAGAAAGCTTTTTCATGCAGTTTCAAAGCAAAATGAGCCTTTTCAGTTTGTTTCTAGTTTTGGACACAAAAAGTCATATTAGAGCTCAAAAGCACAATTTGCTTAGTTTTTTACTTTTCATGAGCAGAAATGCTGTTTTAGTGTGCATCTCAGCAAATGAACTCAAAACGAGCTTAGAAGTGCTTTAAAAAGTTGTTTCTCAGCGGAGAAAGCTTTTTCATGCAGTTTCAAAAGCAAAATGAGCCTTTCAGTGTGTTTCTAGTTTTGGACACAAAAAGTCATATTAGAGCTCAAAAGCACAATTTGCTTAGTTCTTGACTTTTCATGAGCAGAAATGCTGTTTTTAGTGCATCTCAGCAAATGAACTCAAAACAAGCCTAGAAGTGCTTTTGCAAAAGTTGTTTCTCAGCTTATAGAAGAAAGCTTTTTCATGCAGTTTCCAAAAGCAAAATGAGCCTTTTCAACGTGTTTCTAGTTTTGGACACAAAAGTCATATTAGAGCTCAAAAAGCAGAATTTGCTTTAAATTTGACTTTTCATGAGCAGAAATGCTGTTTTAGTGCATCTCACCAAATGAACTCAAAATAAGCCTAGAAGTGCTTTAAAAGTTTTTTCAGCGAGAGAAAGCTTTTTCATGCAGTTTCAAAGCAAAATGAGCCTTTTTCAGTGTGTTTCTCGTTTTGGACACAAAAAGTCATATTAGAGCTCAAAAGCAAATTTTGGCTTAAATTTGACTTTTCATGCAAGCAGAAATGCTGTTTTAGTGCATCTCAGCAAATAAACTCAAAACAAGCCTAGAAGTGCTTTAAAAGTAGTTTCTCAGCGAGAGAAAGCTTTTTCATGCAGTTTCAAAGCAAAATGAGCCTTTTCAGTGTGTTTCTAGTTTTGGACACAAAAAGTCATATTAGAGCTCAAAAAGCACAATTTGCTTAGTTTTTGACTTTTCATAAGCAGAAATGCTGTTTTAGTGCATCTCAGCAAAAGAACTCAAAACAAGCCTAGAAGTGCTTTAAAAGTAGTTTCTCAGCGAGAGAAAGCTTTTTCATGCAGTTTCAAAGCAAAATGAGCCTTTTCAACGTGTTTCTAGTTTTGGACACAAAAAGTCATATTAGAGCTCAAAAAGCACAATTTGCTTAGTTTTTGACTTTTCATGAGCAGAAATGCTGTTTTAGTGCATCTCAGCAAATGAACTCAAAACGAGCCTAGAAGTGCTTTAAAAGTTGTTTCTCAGCGAGAGAAAGCTTTTTCATGCAGTTTCAAAGCAAAATGAGCCTTTTCAACGTGTTTCTAGTTTTGGACACAAAAAGTCATATTAGAGCTCAAAAAGCAAAATTTGCTTAAGTTTGGACTTTTCATGAGCAGAAATGCTGTTTTAGTGCATCTCAGCAAATGAACTCAAAACAAGCCTAGAAGTGCTTTAAAGGTTGTTTCTCATGAGAGAGAAAGCTTTTTCATGCAGTTTCAAAGCAAAATGAGCCTTTTCAGTGTGTTTCTAGTTTTGGTCACAAAAAGTCATATTAGAGCTCAAAAAGCACAATTTGCTTAGTTTTTGACTTTTCATGAACAGAAATGCTGTTTTAGTGCATCTCAGCAAATGAACTCAAAACAAGCCTAGAAGTGCTTTAAAAGTTGTTTCTCAGCGAGAAAAAGCTTTTTCATGCAGTTTCAAAGCAAAATGAGCTTTTTCAGTGTGTTTCTAGTTTTGGACACAAAAAGTCATATTAGAGCTCAAAAGCACAATTTGCTTGCTTTGACTTTTCATGAGCAGAAATGCTGTTTAATGCATCTCAGCAAATAAACTCAAAAACAAGCCTCGAAGTGTTTTAAAAGGCTGTTTCTCAGCTGAGAGAAAGCTTTTTCATGCAGTTTCAAAGCAAAATGAGCCTTTTCAGTTTGTTTCTAGTTTTGGACACAAAAAGTCATATTAGAGCTCAAAAGTACAATTTGCTTAGTTTTTGACTTTTCATGAGCAGAAATGCTGTTTTAGTGCATCTCAGCAAATGAACTCAAAACGAGCCTAGAAGTGCTTTAAAAGTTGTTTCTCAGCGAGAGAAAGCTTTTTCATGCAGTTTCAAAGCAAAATGAGCCTTTTCAGTTTGTTTCTAGTTTTGGACACAAAAAAGTCATATTAGAGCTCAAAAGCACAATTTGCTTAGTTTTTGACTTTTCATGAGAGCAGAAATGCTGTTTTAGTGCATCTCAGCAAATGAACTCAAAACAAGCCTAGAAGTGCTTTAAAAGTTGTTTCTCAGCGAGAGAAAGCTTTTTCATGCAGTTTCAAAGCAAAATGAGCCTTTTCAGTGTGTTTCTAGTTTTGGACACAAAAAGTCATATTAGAGCTCAAAAAGCACAATTTGCTTAGTTCTTGACTTTTCATCAGCAGAAATGCTGTTTTAGTGCATCTCAGCAAATGAACTCAAAACAAGCCTAGAAGTGCTTTAAAAGTTGTTTCTCAGCGATAGAAAGCTTTTTCATGCAGTTTCAAAGCAAAATGAGCCTTTTCAACGTGTTTCTAGTTTTGGACACAAAAAGTCATATTAGAGCTCAAAAAGCAGAATTTGCTTAAATTTGGACTTTTCATGAGCAGAAATGCTGTTTTAGTGCATCTCACCAAATGAACTCAAAACAAGCCTAGAAGTGCTTTAAAAGTTGTTTCTCAGCGAGAGAAAGCTTTTTCATGCAGTTTCAAAGCAAAATGAGCCTTTTCAGTGTGTTTCTCGTTTTGGACACAAAAAGTCATATTAGAGCTCAAAAAGCAAAATTTGCTTAAATTTTGACTTTTCATAAGCAGAAATGCTGTTTTAGTGCATCTCAGCAAATAAACTCAAAACAAGCCTAGAAGTGCTTTAAAAGTAGTTTCTCAGCGAGAGAAAGCTTTTTCATGCAGTTTCAAAGCAAAATGAGCCTTTTCAACGTGTTTCTAGTTTTGGACACAAAAGTCATATTAGAGCTCAAAAAAGCAAAATTTGTTTAAGTTGGACTTTTCATGAGCAGAAATGCTGTTTTAGTGCATCTCAGCAAATGAACTCAAAACAAGCCTAGAAGTGCTTTAAAGGTTGTTTCTCAGCGAGAGAAAGCTTTTTCATGCAGTTTCAAAGCAAAATGAGCCTTTTCAGTGCGTTTCTAGTTTTGGACACAAAAGTCATATTAGGAGCTCAAAAAAGCACAATTTGCTTTAGTTTTTGACTTTTCATGAACAGAAATGCTGTTTTAAGTGCATCTCAGCAAATGAACTCAAAACAAGCCTAGAAGTGCTTTTAAAAGTTGTTTCTCAGCGAGAAAAAGCTTTTTCATGCAGTTTCAAAGCAAAATGAGCTTTTTCAGTGTGTTTCTAGTTTTGGACACAAAAAAGTCATATTAGAGCTCAAAAAGCACAATTTGCTTCTGTTTTTTGACTTTTCTTCATGAGCAGAAATGCTGTTTTAATGCATCTCAGCAAATAAACTCCAAAACAAGCCTCGAAGTGCTTTTTAAAGGCTGTTTCTCAGCGAGAGAAAGCTTTTTCATGCAGTTTCAAAGCAAAATGAGCCTTTTCAGTTTGTTTCTAGTTTTGGACACAAAAAGTCATATTAGAGCTCAAAAAGCACAATTTGCTTAGTTTTTGACTTTTCATGAGCAGAAATGCTGTTTTAGTGCATCTCA
The DNA here is from genome assembly GCF_018831695.1 of Puntigrus tetrazona. Lineage (NCBI taxonomy): Eukaryota > Metazoa > Chordata > Actinopteri > Cypriniformes > Cyprinidae > Puntigrus > Puntigrus tetrazona. The sequence continues at coordinate 17,968,015 of NC_056720.1, read as the reverse complement.
GCAAATGAACTCAAAACGAGCCTGAAGTGCTTTAAAAAGTTGTTTCTCAGCGAGAGAAAGCTTTTTCATGCAGTTTCAAAGCAAAATGAGCCTTTTCAGTGTGTTTCTAGTTTTGGACACAAAAAGTCATATTGGAGCTCAAAAAGCACAATTTGCTTAGTTTATGACTTTTCATGAACAGAAATGCTGTTTTAGTGCATCTCAGCAAATGAACTCAAAACAAGCCTAGAAGTGCTTTAAAAGTTGTTTCTCAGCGAGAAAAAGCTTTTTCATGCAGTTTCAAAGCAAAATGAGCCTTTTCAGTGTGTTTCTAGTTTTGGACACAAAAAGTCATATTAGAGCTCAAAAAGCACAATTTGCTTAGTTTTTGACTTTTCATGAGCAGAAATGCTGTTTTAGTGCATCTCAGCAAATGAACTCAAAACAAGCCTAGAAGTGCTTTAAAAGTTGTTTCTCAGCGAGAGAAAGCTTTTTCATGCAGTTTCAAAGCAAAATGAGCCTTTTCAGTTTGTTTCTAGTTTTGGACACAAAAAGTCATATTAGAGCTCAAAAAGCACAATTTGCTTAGTTTTTTACTTTTCATGAGCAGAAATGCTGTTTTAGTGCATCTCAGCAAATGAACTCAAAACGAGCCTAGAAGTGCTTTAAAAGTTGTTTCTCAGCGAGAGAAAGCTTTTTCATGCAGTTTCAAAGCAAAATGAGCCTTTTTAGTGTGTTTCTAGTTTTGACACAAAAAGTCATATTAGAGCTCAAAAAGCACAATTTGCTTAGTTCTTGACTTTTCATGAGCAGAAATGCTGTTTTAGTGCATCTCAGCAAATGAACTCAAAACAAGCCTAGAAGTGCTTTAAAAGTTGTTTCTCAGCGATAGAAAGCTTTTTCATGCAGTTTCAAAGCAAAATGAGCCTTTTCAACGTGTTTCTAGTTTTGGACACAAAAAGTCATATTAGAGCTCAAAAAGCAGAATTTGCTTAAATTTGACTTTCATGAGCAGAAATGCTGTTTTAGTGCATCTCACCAAATGAACTCAAAACAAGCCTAGAAGTGCTTTTAAAAGTAGTTTCCTCAGCGAGAGAAAGCTTTTTCATGCAGTTTCCAAAGCAAAAATGAGCCTTTTTTAGTGTGTTTCTCGTTTTGGACACAAAAGTCATATTAGAGCTCAAAAGCCAAAATTTGCTTAAATTTTTGACTTTTCATATAAGCAGAAATGCTGTTTTAGTGCATCTCAGCAAATAAACTCAAAACAAGCCTAGAAGTGCTTTAAAAGTAGTTTCTCAGCCGAGAGAAAGCTTTTTCATGCAGTTTCAAAGCAAAATGAGCCTTTTCAACGTGTTTCTAGTTTTGGACACAAAAAGTCATATTAGAGCTCAAAAAGCAAAATTTGCTTAAATTTGACTTTTCTATGAGCAGAAATGCTGTTTTAGTGCATCTCAGCAAATGAACTCAAAATGTTTCTGAAGTGCTTTAAAAAAGTTGTTTCTCAGCGAGAAAAAGCTTTTTCATGCAGTTTCAAAGCAAAATGAGCCTTTTCAGTGTGTTTCTAGTTTTGGACACAAAAGTCATATTAGGAGCTCAAAAAGCACAATTTGCTTTGCTTTTTGACTTTTCATGAGCAGAAATGCTGTTTTAATGCATCTCAGCAAATAAACTCAAAACAAGCCTCCTCAAGTGCTTTTAAAGGCTGTTTCTCAGCGAGAGAAAGCTTTTTCATGCAGTTTCAAAGCAAAATGAGCTCTTTTTCAGTGTGTTTCTAGTTTTGGACACAAAAGAGTCATATTGGAGCTCAAAAGCACAATTTGCTTAGTTTATGACTTTTCATGAACAGAAATGCTGTTTTAGTGCATCTCAGCAAATGAACTCAAAAGAAGCCTAGAAGTGCTTTAAAAGTTGTTTCTCAGCGAGAAAAAGCTTTTTCATGCAGTTTCAAAGCAAAATGAGCCTTTTCAGTGTGTTTCTAGTTTTGGACACAAAAAGTCATATTAGAGCTCAAAAGCACAATTTGCTTAGTTTTTTGACTTTTCATGAGCAGAAATGCTGTTTTAGTGCATCTCAGCAAATGAACTCAAAAAACAAGCCTAGAAGTGCTTTAAAAGTTGTTTCTCAGCGAGAGAAAGCTTTTCATGCAGTTTCAAAGCAAAATGAGCCTTTTCAGTGTATTTCTAGTTTTGGACACAAAAAGCCATATTGGAGCTCAAAAAGAACAATTTGCTTAGTTTATGACTTTTCATGAACAGAAATGCTGTTTTAGTGCATCTCAGCAAATGAACTCAAAACAAGCCTAGAAGTGCTTTTAAAAGTTGTTTCTCAGCGAGAGAAAGCTTTTTCATGCAGTTTCAAAGCAAAATGAGCCTTTTCAGTGTGTTTCTAGTTTCGGGCACAAAAGTCATATTAGAGCTCAAAAGCACAATTTGCTTAGTTCTTGACTTTTCATGAGCAGAAATGCTGTTTTAGTGCATCTCAGCAAATGAACTCAAAACAAGCCTAGAAGTGCTTTTTGTAGGTTGTTTCTCAGAGAGAAAGCTTTTTCATGCAGTTTCAAAGCAAAATGAGCCTTTTCAGTGTGTTTCTAGTTTCGACACAAAAAGTCATATTAGAGCTCAAAAGCACAATTTGCTTAGTTCTTGACTTTTCATGAGCAGAAATGCTGTTTTAGTGCATCTCAGCAAATGAATTCAAAATGCCTAGAAGTGCTTTAAAAGTTGTTTCTCAGCGAGAGAAAGCTTTTTCATGCAGTTTCAAAGCAAAATGAGTCTTTTCAGTGTGTTTCTAGTTTCGGACACAAAAGTCATATTAGAGCTCAAAAAAGCACAATTTGTTTAGTTCTTGACTTTTCATGAGCAGAAATGCTGTTTTAGTGCATCTCAGCAAATGAACTCAAAACAAGCCTAGAAGTGCTTTAAAAGTTGTTTCTCAGCGAGAGAAAGCTTTTTTCATGCAGTTTCAAAGCAAATGAGCTCTTTTCAGTGTGTTTCTAATTTTGGACACAAAAAGTCATATTAGAGCTCAAAAGCACAATTTGCTTAGTTCTTGACTTTTCATGAGCAGAAATGCTGTTTTAGTGCATCTCAGCAAATGAACTCAAACAAGCCTAGAAGTGCTTTTTAAAAGTTGTTTCTCAGCTGAGAGAAAGCTTTTTCATGCAGTTTCAAAGCAAATGAGCCTTTTCAGTGTGTTTCTAGTTTTGGACACAAAAAGTCATATTAGAGCTCAAAAGCACAATTTGCTTAGTTTTTGACTTTTCATAAGCAGAAATAATGTTTTAGTGCATCTCAGCAAAAGAACTCAAAACAAGCTCTAGAAGTGCTTTTAAAAGTTGTTTCTCAGCGGAGAGAAAGCTTTTTCATGCAGTTTCAAAGCAAAATGAGCCTTTTCAGTGTGTGTTTCTAGTTTTGGACACAAAAGTCATATTAGAGCTCAAAAGCACAATTTGCTTAGTTTTTGACTTTTCATGAGCAGAAATGCTGCTTTAGTGCATCTCAGCAAATGAACTCAAAACAAGCCTAGAAGTGCTTTTAAAAGTTGTTTCAGCAGCGTAGAGAAAGCTTTTTCATGCAGTTTCAAAGCAAAATGAGCCTTTTCAGTGTATTTCTAGTTTTGGACACAAAAAGTCATATTGGAGCTCAAAAAGAACAATTTGCTTAGTTTATGACTTTTCATGAACAGAAATGCTGTTTTAGTGCATCTCAGCAAATGAACTCAAAACAAGCCTAGAAGTGCTTTAAAAGTTGTTTCTCAGCGAGAGAAAGCTTTTTCATGCAGTTTCAAAGCAAAATGAGCCTTTTTCAGTGTGTTTCTAGTTTCGGGCACAAAAAGTCATATTAGAGCTCAAAAAGCACAATTTGCTTAGTTCTTGACTTTTCATGAGCAGAAATGCTGTTTTAGTGCATCTCAGCAAATGAACTCAAAACAAGCCTAGAAGTGCTTTAAAGGTTGTTTCTCAGCGAGAGAAAGCTTTTTCATGCAGTTTCAAAGCAAAATGAGCCTTTTCAGTGTGTTTCTAGTTTCGACACAAAAAGTCATATTAGAGCTCAAAAGCACAATTTGCTTAGTTCTTGACTTTTCATGAGCAGAAATGCTGTTTTAGTGCATCTCAGCAAATGAATTCAAAACAAGCCTAGAAGTGCTTTAAAAGTTGTTTCTCAGCGAGAGAAAGCTTTTTCATGCAGTTTCAAAGCAAAATGAGCCTTTTCAGTGTGTTTCTAGTTTCGGACACAAAAAGTCATATTAGAGCTCAAAAAGCACAATTTGCTTAGTTCTTGACTTTTCATGAGCAGAAATGCTGTTTTAGTGCATCTCAGCAAATGAACTCAAAACAAGCCTAGAAGTGCTTTAAAAGTTGTTTCTCAGCGAGAGAAAGCTTTTTCATGCAGTTTCAAAGCAAAATGAGCCTTTTCAGTGTGTTTCTAGTTTTGGACACAAAAAGTCATATTAGAGCTCAAAAAGCACAATTTGCTTAGTTCTTGACTTTTCATGAGCAGAAATGCTGTTTTAGTGCATCTCAGCAAATGAACTCAAAACAAGCCTAGAAGTGCTTTAAAAGTTGTTTCTCAGCGAGAGAAAGCTTTTTCATGCAGTTTCAAAGCAAAATGAGCCTTTTCAGTGTGTTTCTAGTTTTGGACACAAAAAGTCATATTAGAGCTCAAAAAGCACAATTTGCTTAGTTTTTGACTTTTCATAAGCAGAAATAATGTTTTAGTGCATCTCAGCAAAAGAACTCAAAACAAGCCTAGAAGTGCTTTAAAAGTTGTTTCTCAGCGAGAGAAAGCTTTTTCATGCAGTTTCAAAGCAAAATGAGCCTTTTCAGTGTGTTTCTAGTTTTGGACACAAAAAGTCATATTAGAGCTCAAAAAGCAAAATTTGCTTAAATTTTGACTTTTCATAAGCAGAAATGCTGTTTTAGTGCATCTCAGCAAATAAACTCAAAACAAGCCTAGAAGTGCTTTAAAAGTAGTTTCTCAGCGAGAAAAAAGCTTTTTCATGCAGTTTCAAAGCAAAATGAGCCTTTTCAGTGTGTTTCTAGTTTTGGACACAAAAAGTCATATTAGAGCTCAAAAAGCACAATTTGCTTCGTTTTTGACTTTTCATGAGCAGAAATGCTGTTTTAATACATCTCAGCAAATAAACTCAAAACAAGCCTCGAAGTGCTTTAAAGGCTGTTTCTCAGCGAGAGAAAGCTTTTTCATGCAGTTTCAAAGCAAAATGAGCCTTTTCAGTGTGTTTCTAGTTTCGGACACAAAAAGTCATATTAGAGCTCAAAAGCACAATTTGCTTAGTTCTTGACTTTTCATGAGCAGAAATGCTGTTTTAGTGCATCTCAGCAAATGAACTCAAAATAAGCCTAGAAGTGCTTTAAAGGTTGTTTCTCAGCGAGAGAAAGCTTTTTCATGCAGTTTCAAAGCAAAATGAGCCTTTTCAGTTTGTTTCTAGTTTTGGACACAAAAAGTCATATTAGAGCTCAAAAAGCACAATTTGCTTAGTTTTTGACTTTTCATGAGCAGAAATGCTGTTTTAGTGCATCTCAGCAAATGAACTCAAAACGAGCCTAGAAGTGCTTTAAAAGTTGTTTCTCAGCGAGAGAAAGCTTTTTCATGCAGTTTCAAAGCAAAATGAGCCTTTTCAGTGTGTTTCTAGTTTTGGACACAAAAAGTCATATTGGAGCTCAAAAAGCACAATTTGCTTAGTTTATGACTTTTCATGAACAGAAATGCTGTTTTAGTGCATCTCAGCAAATGAACTCAAAACAAGCCTAGAAGTGCTTTAAAAGTTGTTTCTCAGCGAGAAAAAGCTTTTCATGCAGTTTCAAAGCAAAATGAGCCTTTTCAGTGTGTTTCTAGTTTTGGACACAAAAAGTCATATTAGAGCTCAAAAAGCACAATTTGCTTAGTTCTTGACTTTTCATGAGCAGAAATGCTGTTTTAGTGCATCTCAGCAAATGAACTCAAAACAAGCCTAGAAGTGCTTTAAAAGTTGTTTCTCAGCGAGAGAAAGCTTTTTCATGCAGTTTCAAAGCAAAATGAGCCTTTTCAGTGTGTTTCTAGTTTCGACACAAAAAGTCATATTAGAGCTCAAAAGCACAATTTGCTTAGTTCTTGACTTTTCATGAGCAGAAATGCTGTTTTAGTGCATCTCAGCAAATGAACTCAAAACAAGCCTAGAAGTGCTTTAAAAGTTGTTTCTCAGCGATAGAAAGCTTTTTCATGCAGTTTCAAAGCAAAATGAGCCTTTTCAACGTGTTTCTAGTTTTGGACACAAAAAGTCATATTAGAGCTCAAAAGCCAAAATTTGCTTAAATTTTGACTTTTCATAAGCAGAAATGCTGTTTTAGTGCATCTCAGCAAATAAACTCAAAACAAGCCTAGAAGTGCTTTAAAAGTAGTTTCTCAGCAAGAGAAAGCTTTTTCATGCAGTTTCAAAGCAAAATGAGCCTTTTCAACGTGTTTCTAGTTTTGGACACAAAAAGTCATATTAGAGCTCAAAAAGCAAAATTTGCTTAAATTTGGACTTTTCATGAGCAGAAATGCTGTTTTAGTGCATCTCAGCAAATGAACTCAAAACAAGCCTAGAAGTGCTTTAAAAGTTGTTTCTCAGCAGAGAAAAGCTTTTTCATGCAGTTTCAAAGCAAAATGAGCCTTTTCAGTGTGTTTCTAGTTTTGGACACAAAAAGTCAAATTAGAGCTCAAAAAGCACAATTTGCTTCGTTTTTGACTTTTCATGAGCAGAAATGCTGTTTTAATGCATCTCAGCAAATAAACTCAAAACAAGCCTCGAAGTGCTTTAAAGGCTGTTTCTCAGCGAGAGAAAGCTTTTTCATGCAGTTTCAAAGCAAAATGAGCCTTTTCAGTGTGTTTCTAGTTTTGGACACAAAAGTCATATTGGAGCTCAAAAAGCACAATTTGCTTAGTTTATGACTTTTCATGAGCAGAAATGCTGTTTTAGTGCATCTCAGCAAATGAACTCAAAACAAGCCTAGAAGTGCTTTAAAGGTTGTTTCTCAGCGAGAGAAAGCTTTTTCATGCAGTTTCAAAGCAAAATGAGCCTTTTCAGTGTGTTTCTAGTTTCGGACACAAAAAGTCATATTAGAGCTCAAAAAGCACAATTTGCTTAGTTCTTGACTTTTCATGAGCAGAAATGCTGTTTTAGTGCATCTCAGCAAATGAATTCAAAACAAGCCTAGAAGTGCTTTAAAAGTTGTTTCTCAGCGAGAGAAAGCTTTTTCATGCAGTTTCAAAGCAAAATGAGCCTTTTCAGTGTGTTTCTAGTTTCGGACACAAAAAGTCATATTAGAGCTCAAAAAGCACAATTTGCTTAGTTCTTGACTTTTCATGAGCAGAAATGCTGTTTTAGTGCATCTCAGCAAATGAACTCAAAACAAGCCTAGAAGTGCTTTAAAAGTTGTTTCTCAGCGAGAGAAAGCTTTTTCATGCAGTTTCAAAGCAAAATGAGCCTTTTCAGTGTGTTTCTAGTTTCGGACACAAAAAGTCATATTAGAGCTCAAAAAGCACAATTTGCTTAGTTCTTGACTTTTCATGAGCAGAAATGCTGTTTTAGTGCATCTCAGCAAATGAACTCAAAACAAGCCTAGAAGTGCTTTAAAAGTTGTTTCTCAGCGAGAGAAAGCTTTTTCATGCAGTTTCAAAGCAAAATGAGCCTTTTCAGTGTGTTTCTAGTTTTGGACACAAAAAGTCATATTAGAGCTCAAAAAGCACAATTTGCTTAGTTTTTGACTTTTCATAAGCAGAAATGCTGTTTTAGTGCATCTCAGCAAAAGAACTCAAAACAAGCCTAGAAGTGCTTTAAAAGTTGTTTCTCAGCGAGAGAAAGCTTTTTCATGCAGTTTCAAAGCAAAATGAGCCTTTTCAGTGTGTTTCTAGTTTTGGACACAAAAAGTCATATTAGAGCTCAAAAAGCAAAATTTGCTTAAATTTTGACTTTTCATAAGCAGAAATGCTGTTTTAGTGCATCTCAGCAAATAAACTCAAAACAAGCCTAGAAGTGCTTTAAAAGTAGTTTCTCAGCGAGAAAAAAGCTTTTTCATGCAGTTTCAAAGCAAAATGAGCCTTTTCAGTGTGTTTCTAGTTTTGGACACAAAAAGTCATATTAGAGCTCAAAAAGCACAATTTGCTTCGTTTTTGACTTTTCATGAGCAGAAATGCTGTTTTAATACATCTCAGCAAATAAACTCAAAACAAGCCTCGAAGTGCTTTAAAGGCTGTTTCTCAGCGAGAGAAAGCTTTTTCATGCAGTTTCAAAGCAAAATGAGCCTTTTCAGTGTGTTTCTAGTTTCGGACACAAAAAGTCATATTAGAGCTCAAAAGCACAATTTGCTTAGTTCTTGACTTTTCATGAGCAGAAATGCTGTTTTAGTGCATCTCAGCAAATGAACTCAAAATAAGCCTAGAAGTGCTTTAAAGGTTGTTTCTCAGCGAGAGAAAGCTTTTTCATGCAGTTTCAAAGCAAAATGAGCCTTTTCAGTTTGTTTCTAGTTTTGGACACAAAAAGTCATATTAGAGCTCAAAAAGCACAATTTGCTTAGTTTTTGACTTTTCATGAGCAGAAATGCTGTTTTAGTGCATCTCAGCAAATGAACTCAAAACGAGCCTAGAAGTGCTTTAAAAGTTGTTTCTCAGCGAGAGAAAGCTTTTTCATGCAGTTTCAAAGCAAAATGAGCCTTTTCAGTGTGTTTCTAGTTTTGGACACAAAAGTCATATTGGAGCTCAAAAAGCACAATTTGCTTAGTTTATGACTTTTCATGAACAGAAATGCTGTTTTAGTGCATCTCAGCAAATGAACTCAAAACAAGCCTAGAAGTGCTTTAAAAGTTGTTTCTCAGCGAGAAAAAGCTTTTTCATGCAGTTTCAAAGCAAAATGAGCCTTTTCAGTGTGTTTCTAGTTTTGGACACAAAAAGTCATATTAGAGCTCAAAAAGCACAATTTGCTTAGTTTTTGACTTTTCATGAGCAGAAATGCTGTTTTAGTGCATCTCAGCAAATGAACTCAAAACAAGCCTAGAAGTGCTTTAAAAGTTGTTTCTCAGCGAGAGAAAGCTTTTTCATGCAGTTTCAAAGCAAAATGAGCCTTTTCAGTGTGTTTCTAGTTTTGGACACAAAAAGTCATATTGGAGCTCAAAAAGCACAATTTGCTTAGTTTATGACTTTTCATGAACAGAAATGCTGTTTTAGTGCATCTTAGCAAATGAACTCAAAACAAGCCTAGAAGTGCTTTAAAAGTTGTTTCTCAGCGAGAGAAAGCTTTTTCATGCAGTTTCAAAGCAAAATGAGCCTTTTCAGTGTGTTTCTAGTTTCAAGTACAAAAAGTCATATTAGAGCTCAAAAGCACAATTTGCTTAGTTCTTGACTTTTCATGAGCAGAAATGCTGTTTTAGTGCATCTCAGCAAATGAACTCAAAACAAGCCTAGAAGTGCTTTAAAGGTTGTTTCTCAGCGAGAGAAAGCTTTTTCATGCAGTTTCAAAGCAAAATGAGCCTTTTCAGTGTGTTTCTAGTTTCGGACACAAAAAGTCATATTAGAGCTCAAAAAGCACAATTTGCTTAGTTCTTGACTTTTCATGAGCAGAAATGCTGTTTTAGTGCATCTCAGCAAATGAACTCAAAACAAGCCTAGAAGTGCTTTAAAAGTTGTTTCTCAGCGAGAGAAAGCTTTTTCATGCAGTTTCAAAGCAAAATGAGCCTTTTCAGTGTGTTTCTAGTTTCGGACACAAAAAGTCATATTAGAGCTCAAAAGCACAATTTGCTTAGTTCTTGACTTTTCATGAGCAGAAATGCTGTTTTAGTGCATCTCAGCAAATGAACTCAAAACAAGCCTAGAAGTGCTTTTAAAAGTTGTTTCTCAGCGAGAGAAAGCTTTTTCATGCAGTTTCAAAGCAAAATGAGCTTTTTTCAGTGTGTTTCTAGTTTTGGAAACAAAAGTCATATTAGAGCTCAAAAAGCACAATTTGCTTAGTTCTTGACTTTTCATGAGCAGAAATGCTGTTTTAGTGCATCTCAGCAAATGAACTCAAAACAAGCCTAGAAGTGCTTTAAAAGTTGTTTCTCAGCGAGAGAAAGCTTTTTCATGCAGTTTCAAAGCAAAATGAGCCTTTTCAACGTGTTTCTAGTTTTGGACACAAAAAGTCATATTAGAGCTCAAAAAGCACAATTTGCTTAGTTTTTGACTTTTCATAAGCAGAAATGCTGTTTTAGTGCATCTCAGCAAAAGAACTCAAAACAAGCCTAGAAGTGCTTTAAAAGTTGTTTCTCAGCGAGAGAAAGCTTTTTCATGCAGTTTCAAAGCAAAATGAGCCTTTTCAGTGTGTTTCTAGTTCTGGACACAAAAAGTCATATTAGAGCTCAAAAAGCAGAATTTGCTTAGTTCTTGACTTTTCATAAGCAGAAATGCTGTTTTAGTGCATCTCAGCAAATAAACTCAAAACAAGCCTAGAAGTGCTTTAAAAGTAGTTTCTCAGCGAGAGAAAGCTTTTTCATGCAGTTTCAAAGCAAAATGAGCCTTTTCAACGTGTTTCTAGTTTTGGACACAAAAAGTCATATTAGAGCTCAAAAAGCAAAATTTGCTTAAATTTGGACTTTTCATGAGCAGAAATGCTGTTTTAGTGCATCTCACCAAATGAACTCAAAACAAGCCTAGAAGTGCTTTAAAAGTTGTTTCTCAGCGATAGAAAGCTTTTTCATGCAGTTTCAAAGCAAAATGAGCCTTTTCAACGTGTTTCTAGTTTTGGACACAAAAAGTCATATTAGAGCTCAAAAAGCAAAATTTGCTTAAATTTTGACTTTTCATAAGCAGAAATGCTGTTTTAGTGCATCTCAGCAAATGAACTCAAAACAAGCCTAGAAGTGCTTTAAAAGTTGTTTCTCAGCGAGAGAAAGCTTTTTCATGCAGTTTCAAAGCAAAATGAGCCTTTTCAACGTGTTTCTACTTTTGGACACAAAAAGTCATATTAGAGCTCAAAAAGCACAATTTGCTTAGTTTTTGACTTTTCATGAACAGAAATGCTGTTTTAGTGCATCTCAGCAAATGAACTCAAAAAAAGCCTAGAAGTGCTTTAAAGGTTGTTTCTCAGCGAGAGAAAGCTTTTTCATGCAGTTTCAAAGCAAAATGAGCCTTTTCAGTTTGTTTCTAGTTTTGGACACAAAAAGTCATATTAGAGCTCAAAAAGCACAATTTGCTTAGTTCTTGACTTTTCATGAGCAGAAATGCTGTTTTAGTGCATCTCAGCAAATGAACTCAAAAAAAGCCTAGAAGTGCTTTAAAGGTTGTTTCTCAGCGAGAGAAAGCTTTTTCATGCAGTTTCAAAGCAAAATGAGCCTTTTCGGTTTGTTTCTAGTTTTGGACACAAAAAGTCATATTAGAGCTCAAAAATCACAATTTGCTTAGTTCTTGACTTTTCATAAGCAGAAATGCTGTTTTAGTGCATCTCAGCAAATGAACTCAAAACAAGCCTAGAAGTGCTTTAAAAGTTGTTTCTCAGCGAGAAAAAGCTTTTTCATGCAGTTTCAAAGCAAAATGAGCCTTTTCAGTGTGTTTCTAGTTTTGGACACAAAAAGTCATATTAGAGCTCAAAAAGCACAATTTGCTTCGTTTTTGACTTTTCATGAGCAGAAATGCTGTTTTAGTGCATCTCAGCAAATAAACTCAAAACAAGCCTAGAAGTGCTTTAAAGGCTGTTTCTCAGCGAGAGAAAGCTTTTTCATGCAGTTTCAAAGCAAAATGAGCCTTTTCAGTGTGTTTCTAGTTTTGGACACAAAAAGTCATATTAGAGCTCAAAAAGCACAATTTGCTTAGTTCTTGACTTTTCATGAGCAGAAATGCTGTTTTAGTGCATCTCAGCAAATGAACTCAAAACAAGCCTAGAAGTGCTTTAAAAGTTGTTTCTCAGCGAGAAAAAGCTTTTTCATGCAGTTTCAAAGCAAAATGAGCCTTTTCAACGTGTTTCTAGTTTTGGACACAAAAAGTCATATTAGAGCTCAAAAAGCAAAATTTGCTTAAATTTTGACTTTTCATGAGCAGAAATGCTGTTTTAGTGCATCTCAGCAAATGAACTCAAAACAAGCCTAGAAGTGCTTTAAAGGTTGTTTCTCAGCGAGAGAAAGCTTTTTCATGCAGTTTCAAAGCAAAATGAGCCTTTTCAGTGTGTTTCTAGTCTTGGACACAAAAAGTCATATTGGAGCTCAAAAAGCACAATTTGCTTAGTTTATGACTTTTCATGAACAGAAATGCTGTTTTAGTGCATCTCACCAAATGAACTCAAAACAAGCCTAGAAGTGCTTTAAAAGTTGTTTCTCAGCGAGAGAAAGCTTTTTCATGCAGTTTCAAAGCAAAATGAGCCTTTTCGGTTTGTTTCTAGTTTTGGACACAAAAAGTCATATTAGAGCTCAAAAAGCACAATTTGCTTAGTTCTTGACTTTTCATAAGCAGAAATGCTGTTTTAGTGCATCTCAGCAAATGAACTCAAAACAAGCCTAGAAGTGCTTTAAAAGGTGTTTTCAGCGAGAAAAGCTTTTTTCATGCAGTTTCAAAGCAAAATGAGCCTTTTCAGTGTGTTTCTAGTTTTGGACACAAAAAGTCATATTAGAGCTCAAAAAGCACAATTTGCTTCGTTTTTGACTTTTCATGAGCAGAAATGCTGTTTTAGTGCATCTCAGCAAATAAACTCAAAACAAGCCTAGAAGTGCTTTAAAGGCTGTTTCTCAGCGAGAGAAAGCTTTTTCATGCAGTTTCAAAGCAAAATGAGCCTTTTCAGTGTGTTTCTAGTTTTGGACACAAAAAGTCATATTAGAGCTCAAAAAGCACAATTTGCTTAGTTCTTGACTTTTCATGAGCAGAAATGCTGTTTTAGTGCATCTCAGCAAATGAACTCAAAACAAGCCTAGAAGTGCTTTAAAAGTTGTTTCTCAGCGAGAGAAAGCTTTTTCATGCAGTTTCAAAGCAAAATGAGCCTTTTCAGTGTGTTTCTAGTTTTGGACACAAAAAGTCATATTAGAGCTCAAAAAGCACAATTTGCTTAGTTTATGACTTTTCATGAACAGAAATGCTGTTTTAGTGCATCTCAGCAAATGAACTCAAAACAAGCCTAGAAGTGCTTTAAAAGTTTTTTCTCAGCGAGAGAAAGCTTTTTCATGCAGTTTCAAAGCAAAATGAGCCTTTTCAGTGTGTTTCTAGTTTCGGGCACAAAAAGTCATATTAGAGCTCAAAAAGCACAATTTGCTTAGTTCTTGACTTTTCATGAGCAGAAATGCTGTTTTAGTGCATCTCAGCAAATGAACTCAAAACAAGCCTAGAAGTGCTTTAAAGGTTGTTTCTCAGCGAGAGAAAGCTTTTTCATGCAGTTTCAAAGCAAAATGAGCCTTTTCAGTGTGTTTCTAGTTTCGGACACAAAAAGTCATATTAGAGCTCAAAAAGCACAATTTGCTTAGTTCTTGACTTTTCATGAGCAGAAATGCTGTTTTAGTGCATCTCAGCAAATAAACTCAAAACAAGCCTAGAAGTGCTTTAAAAGTTGTTTCTCAATGAGAGAAAGCTTTTTCATGCAGTTTCAAAGCAAATTGAGCCTTTTCAGTGTGTTTCTAGTTTTGGACACAAAAAGTCATATTAGAGCTCAAAAGCACAATTTGCTTCGTTTTTGACTTTTCATGAGCAGAAATGCTGTTTTAGTGCATCTCAGCAAATAAACTCAAAACAAGCCTAGAAGTGCTTTAAAGGCTGTTTCTCAGCGAGAGAAAGCTTTTTCATGCAGTTTCAAAGCAAAATGAGCCTTTTCAGTGTGTTTCTAGTTTTGGACACAAAAAGTCATATTAGAGCTCAAAAAGCACAATTTGCTTAGTTTTTGACTTTTCATGAGCAGAAATGCTGTTTTAGTGCATCTCAGCAAATGAACTCAAAACAAGCCTAGAAGTGCTTTAAAAGTTGTTTCTCAGCGAGAAAAAGCTTTTTCATGCAGTTTCAAAGCAAAATGAGCCTTTTCAACGTGTTTCTAGTTTTGGACACAAAAAGTCATATTAGAGCTCAAAAAGCAAAATTTGCTTAAATTTTGACTTTTCATGAGCAGAAATGCTGTTTTAGTGCATCTCAGCAAATGAACTCAAAACAAGCCTAGAAGTGCTTTAAAAGTTGTTTCTCAGCGAGAAAAAGCTTTTTCATGCAGTTTCAAAGCAAAATGAGCCTTTTCAGTGTGTTTCTAGTTTTGGACACAAACAGTCATATTAGAGCTCAAAAAGCACAATTTGCTTCGTTTTTGACTTTTCATGAGCAGAAATGCTGTTTTAGTGCATCTCAGCAAATGAACTCAAAACAAGCCTAGAAGTGCTTTAAAAGTTGTTTCTCAGCGAGAGAAAGCTTTTTCATGCAGTTTCAAAGCAAAATGAGCCTTTTCAACGTGTTTCTACTTTTGGACACAAAAAGTCAAATTAGAGCTCAAAAAGCACAATTTGCTTAGTTTTTGACTTTTCATGAACAGAAATGCTGTTTTAGTGCATCTCAGCAAATGAACTCAAAACAAGCCTAGAAGTGCTTTAAAAGTTGTTTCTCAGCGATAGAAAGCTTTTTCATGCAGTTTCAAAGCAAAATGAGCCTTTTCAACGTTGTGAGGGACCGAGCAATTTAGCAGTAAGGGCACCAAACCATATGTTCAAAAATATATATTTTCTTTAATGAAACAAAATCTTACAAAGGAAAATCAAACAAACAAATAATTAGATTATTAGGCCTAAACAATACAAACAAAACAAAAACAAAACAAAACAAGCTCAAATAAATCAACCGTAAAACAAACCGACCTCCCAAACTAACCAACACAACCACATTTATACAAAAGGACTAGTCCACATTTAACGACATAGGAGACACAAAACAAAGAAACACTCTACAAACCCCCACCATAAACTAGACAAATTTCCAGCTTAAAGCCTTATCATAAATCTTCAATAAAGCCAGGCCCAATACAGGACGGAGGACATAAACATCTAAAAATTAATTAATTCAAATGAAATTATCTTGGATCTCCCTCCCAGCCATCTGAGGAGTGGAACAGGCCCGTGGCCTTTAAAGTTGTCAACATGGCGGCCCGGGCCGTCTTTAAAGCAGTCAGCCAGCGCAGAAACAAAGAATCTCCACCATCCTCCACAACACGGTAACTTAAACTCAAAGGAAAACAAAAATTAACAAACAATACAGCAACTAGATTGTGTGCACCCAACTAGCTGCAAGTAAAGTGTTTAAATAAAACCATTGAATCCAAATGTGTGTGGGTCTTATTTTTAAATCAAGATATTTAATGCTAAATAAGCTCAAATAATAATCTTTTAACTCAAATGAAATTAAATATATAAATTGTTTGTGGATGTGTGTGCATGTAACAATTACTGGTCACTGATGTGTGTGGCCACCACATAGGCCATCACATACTCCCTCTCCCTGCGGGATGTCACTGGCACACCGGGAAAGATAGTCTGCAGTCAAATTTTCTTTGCCAGGGACATGTCCAATGGAGAATCTGAAGGGTTGCATGGCAAGGTACCAGCGAGTGATACGGCTATTAGTGTCTTTCATCCTCTGGAGCCACTGTAGAGCTTTATGATCCGTCTCCAGTACAAACTCTCTACCCAAAAGATAGTACTTCAAAGAGTCCAAAGCCCACTTCACGGCCAAACATTCCTTTTCTACTATAGAATAGCGGACTTCCCTAGGGAAGAGTTTACGACTAAGGAAAGCAATGGGGCGTCGAGCATCGGGCAACCCTGCAACAACACAGCTCCAAGGCCTCGATCAGAAGCATCTGTTTGCAAAACAAAAGGTTGATGGAAATCAGGGTTATGTAACACAGCCGCTTTACTCAAGGCCATTCTGATATCCTGAAAAGCTGCATTTGTTTCGCTGTCCACCTGAGCTGATTGGGACTCCTTGAGCCTACCATGTCGGCCAGTACTGCTGCCCTGCTGGAAAAGTTGGGAATGAATCGGTGATAAAAGCCAGCCATGCCTAGAAAAGATCTCAACTCCTTGCGAGTTTGTGGCTGTGGACACTGTTCAATCGCCCATACCTTCTCCACTTGGGGTCTAATCACCCCCTTCCCAACGACAAACCCCAGGTACTCGCTTTCAGCCTTAGCAAAGGTACACTTTCGGGATTAACGGTCAGCCCTGCCTCCTGAAGACGTTGCAACACTTCACGGATATGCCCCAGATGTTGCTCCCAGGAGTCACTGTAAATCACAATATCATCGAGATAAGCAGCTGTAAATGATAAGCCTCTCAGTACCTGATCCATAAGTCTTTGGAAGCTAGCTGGTGCCCCATGCAGCCCAAATGCCAGGACCTTAAAATGGAATAGGCCGTAAGAGTTTTAAAAGCAGTCAGTTCTCGAGATTGTGGAGTCAAAGGGATCTGCCAATACCCCTTGGAAAGATCAATAGTGGTTAGAAATTTTGAAGTGCCTAGTCGGTCAGTAAGATCACTGATCCGCTGGAGTGGGGTAAGCGCCAAATTTGGTCACAGAGTTTAGGTAACGAAAGTCTATGCAGAATCTTATGGTCCCATCCTTTTTGGGAACAAGGACCACTGGGTGACACCACTCACTTGTAGATGGCTCTATGATTCCCAGCCTCAGCATCAGATCCACTTCCTCTTTCAGCGCCTGTTGAAGACGTTCTGAAACCCTGTAACTCATTCTTCGTACTCACCGCATTGGGTTTCAATACAATATTATGTTCAATTAAAGTAGTAAACCCTGATATTCTGAAAATACTTCTGGTACACAAAGGTCTCTCACCTCCTGCCGTTGCTGTGGGGACAGGTGACTCAGATCCACATCTCCTGAAGCCGATTGGGGCAATACTGATCAGAGTCCTCCTCTTCCTTTACTTGCTTAATCATCAAGCTTTGAGTGGACTTATCAGACGAGAGAACCATCGCTTCAACAGGTTTACATGCAGGACTCGTGTAGAGGACTTTGGTCAGTCAGGGCCACCTCATAGGTAGTGGACCCAGTTTCCTTCTGACTTCATAAGGACCTTGCCATTTTGCTAACAGCTTACTTTCCTGACTTGGTAGCATCACCAGTACCTTCTGACCGGGTTCAAACTGTCGCCACGGAGGACTTATCATACCACATCTTTTGGCGTGTTTGAGCCTCTGCCAAATGAGATTGCGCCAGTGCAGACATCCTTTGCAAACGCTCTCATTTGCAGAACATAAGACACCACATTTGTTGGTTCACCTCTCTGGGAGTTTCTCCCCCACACTTCTCGCAGTAAAGAAAGGGGGCTCTCTTACATCATGCCCATACAGCAACTCAAATGGAGAGTAACCAGTGGAGGACTGTGGCACTTCCCTGTAGGCAAACAAAAGATACGGCAGCCATTGATCCCAATCTGAGCCAGAGTTGCACACAAACTTATGTGTAGCATTTGCTTCAAGGTTTGGTTAAATCTTTCAGTGAGCCCATCGGTTCATGGATGGAAGGAAGTGGTTCTCAAGCTCTTAATGCCAAGCAACTGGTAGACTTGTTTTAGAAGGGTTGACATGAAATTGGTTCCTGGTCCGTTAGAATTTCCCTTGGGAACCCAACTCTGGAAAACAGCTGTATGAGACACGCTGTTACATTACTTTGCCTTGATAGACTTTAAAGGAAACACTTCAGGATATCTGGTCGCGTAATCTGTTACCACAAGCATAAAGCGGTTACCTGACCGGCTTTTCTCGACAGGGCCAACAACATCCATTCCCAGTCTTTCAAATGGGGTGCCTATGAGAGGAAGGGGCTGAGAGGGGCTCGTCCGGGCGACGAGAGGAGACCTTTTGACAATCTGGGCAGGTATTACAGTACTGGGTTACGCCAGAGTTTAAACCAGGCCAATAAAAGTGCTTCCTGATCCGGGCGAGAGTTTTGTGTTTTCCCAGGTGGCCAGCCCAGGGAATCGAATGACCCAGAGTAAGAATCACTTCCGGACACACTGTGGTACCACCAGTTGTGTCATTTGCCCCAGCTGACGGTATAATAATCCTTGATTCATACAGCATCTTTCCTGGACACTGACATCCACAGACTCTCCCTCCCCCTGCTTCACTGCTCAAAATAAGGGCCAAGACCGGAGTCCTCTTGCTGTAGCTGAGCAATATTGGCAGGCAGCTTGAAATCTGGAGAAAAGTTGGACAAGGTTTCAACAGGTAATATAGAAGCATTATGTTTAATTTTCTCCAACCTCTTCAGCCGCCGGGACTTCCTAGGTTTGACAGAGCCACAGATTTCCATATCCTCATCAAAGAATGGTAAAGCACCCAGCAGCTCCTCCCTCTCTTCCTCGTGTTTGCTTGTGGATCGAGTAACCACCATGTTACAGGTAGATGCTGGCTGCAACAGGTCCCACAGTACTGGTAGATCATGCCCTAACACTACAGGGAAGGGCAAGTTGTCAGCTACCCCACCTCCAAAAGGTAAGTCTGTCCCTTCACCTTCAGATAAACTCTCCACTGGGTAGCTGCTTCTCGTCACCATGTACACAGCGAATAGCCTTCCTCTCATTGTAGCGGAGGAGAGAGCTGGGGAAATGCACTTCAGATGGACTAGAGTCTGATCACTTCCTGTATCCACCAGGGCAGCCACTTCCTTCCATTCACCTCCACGGTGGTCATTGAGGGGAGCCTTTCCGTTTCTGCTGGGGGCAGCATACACGGTGCCTGGGCACGTGAACACAGGTGTGAGTAACTTTAACTGCATTATTAGGGCACATGGGTTTAGTGTGTCCTCCTGACCACACAAGTAGCATATTGGCACTTTCTAGAACTCCTAGGAGCAGTGACAAAAGTAGGCCCTCCTCCTGGAGTGCTTACTTCAAAGCATTGGGGATATTCAGATCACCGGCCGGGAAAAAGTTGATTTCCTATCA